>NC_140590.1:268081547-268199047 GCF_964204655.1 Triturus cristatus
CAGCACCACGTCCACCATCACCACCACCACCACGTCCACCACCAGCACGTCCACCACCAGCACGTCCACCACCACCACGTCCACCACCAGCACGTCCACCACCACCACGTCCACCACCACCACGTCCACCACCACCACATCCACCACCACCACCACGTCCACCACCACGTCCACCACCACGTCCACCACCACGTCCACCACCACGTCTACCACCACGTCTACCCCCACCACATCCTCCTCCACCACCACCACCACCTCGTCCACCACCACCTTGTCCACCACCACCACGTCCACCACCACCACGTCCACCACCACCACGTCCACCACCACATCGTCCACCACCACATCGTCCACCACCACCACCTCATCCTTGTCCACCACCACCACATCCTCGTCCACCACCACCACATCCTCGACCAACACCACCACCACCACGTCCACCACCACCACCACATCCACCACCACCACCACATCCACCACCACCACCACGTCCACCACCACCACGTCCACCACCACCACCACGTCTACCGCCACCACCACGTCCGCCACCACCACCACGTCCGCCACCACCACCACGTCCGCCACCACCACCACGTCCGCCACCACCACCACGTCCGCCACCACCACATCCGCCACCACCACATCCGCCACCACCACCACGTCCACCACCACATCCACCATGTCCACCACCACCTCCACCATGTCCACCACCACCTCCACCATGTCCACCACCACCTCCACCACGTCCACCACCATGTCCACCACCACCACGTCCATCACCACCACCACCACCACCACGTCCACCGCCACTACCACATCCGCCACCACCTCCACCACCATGTCCACCACCATGTCCACCACCACCTCCACCACCACCTCCACCACCATGTCCACCACCATGTCCACCACCACGTCCACCACCATGTCCACCACAACGTCCAATACCACCACCACAACGTCCAATACCACCACCACAACGTCCACCACCACCACAACATCCACCACCACCACCACAACGTCCACCACCACCACCACAACGTCCACCACCACCACCACAACGTCCACCACCACCACCACAACGTCCACCACCACCACAACGTCCACCACCACCACAACGTCCACCACCACAACGTCCACCACCACAACGTCCACCACCACCATCACCACGACCACCACCACCATCACCACGACCACCACCACCACCACGACCACCACCACCACCACCACCACCACGTCCACCACCACCACCACCACGTCCACCACCACCACCACGTCCACCACCACCACCACCACGTCCACCACCACCACCACCACGTCTACCACCACCACCACGTCCACCACCACCACCACGTCCACGTCCACCACCACCACCACGTCCACCACCACCACGTCCACCACCACCACCACGTCCACCACCACCACCACGTCCACCACCACCACCACGTCCATCACCACCACCACGACATCCACCACCACCACCACCACTTCCACCACCACCACCACGACGTCCACCACCACCACGACCACCACCACGTCCACCACCACGTCCACCACCACCACCATGTCCACCACCATGTCCACCACCACCATGTCCACCACCACCTCCACCATGTCCACCACCACCACCATGTCCACCACCACCTCCACCAAGTCCACCACCACCTCCACCATGTCCACCACCACCTCCACCATGTCCACCACCATGTCCACCACCTCCACCATGTCCACCACCACCACCATATCCACCACCACCACCATATCCACCACATCGTCCACCACCACCACCATATCCACCACCACAACGTCCACCACCACAACGTCCACCACTACAACGTCCACCACTACAACGTCCACCACCACAACGTCCACCACCACAACGTCCACCACCACAACGTCCACCACCACAACGTCCACCACCACAACGTCCACCACCACAACGTCCACCACCACAACGTCCACCACCACAACGTCCACCTCCACAACGTCCACCTCCACAACGTCCACCACCACCACGACGTCCACCACCACCACGACGTCCACCACCACCACGACGTCCACCACCACCACGACGTCCACCACCACCACGACGTCCACCACCACCACGACGTCCACCACCACCACCACCACCACCACCACCACCACCACCACCACGTCCACCACCACCACGTCCACCACCACCACGTCCACCACCACCACGTCCACCACCACCACATCCACATCCACCACCACCACCACCACCACCACGTCCACCACCACGTCCACCACCACCACCACGTCCACCACCACCACCACGTCCACCGCCACCACCACGTCCACTGCCACCATCACATCCGCCACCACCACCACGTCCACCACCACATCCACCATGTCCACCACCACCTCCACCACCACGTCCACCACCACCTCCACCACGTCCACCACCACGTCCCCCACCACCACGTCCACCACCACCACCACCACCACCACGTCCACCACCTCCACCACCATGTCCACCATCACCACGTCCACCACCACCACGTCCACCACCACCACCACGTCCACCACGTCCACCACCACCACCACCACCACCACCACATCCACCACCACCACGTCCACCACCACCACCACGTCCACCACCACCACCACGTCCACCACCACCACCACGTCCACCACCACCACCACCACCACGTCCACCACGTCCACCACCACCACCACCACGTCCACCATGTCCACCTCCACCTCCACCATGTCCACCACCACCTCCACCTCGTCCACCACCACCTCGTCCACCACCACCACGTCCACCACCACCACCACCACCTCCACCATGTCCACCACCACCTCCACCATGTCCACCACCACCTCCACCATGTCCACCACCACCTCCACCTCCACCACCACAACGTCCACCACAACGTCCACCACCACCACAATGTCCACCACCACCACAACGTCCACCACCACCACAACGTCCACCACCACCACAACGTCCACCACCACCACAACGTCCACCACCACCACAACGTCCACCACCACCACAACGTCCACCACCACCACAACGTCCACCACCACCACAACGTCCACCACCACATTGTCCACCACCACCAGCACGTTGTCCACCACCACCACATCCACCACATCCACCACCACGTCCACCACCACCACCACCACGTCCACCACCACCACCACCACCACGTCCACCACCACCACCACCACCACGTCCACCACCACCACCACCACCACGTCCACCACCACCACCACCACCACGTCCACCACCACCACCACTACGTCCACCACGTCCACCACCACCACCACCACCACGTCCACCACGTCCACCACCACCACCACCACCACGTCCACCACCACCACCACGTCCACCACCACCACCACCACCATGTCCACCACCATGTCCACCACCATGTCCACCACCACCATGTCCACCACCACCACCACCACCACCACCATGTCCACCACCACCACCATGTCCACCACCACCATGTCCACCACCACCACCTCCACCATGTCCACCACCACCATGTCCACCACCACCTCCACCACCATGTCCACCACCACCTCATCCACCACCACCACCACCACGTCCACCACCACCACCACGTCCACCACCACCACCACCACGTCCACCACCACCACCACCACCACGTCCACCACGTCCACCACCACCACATCCACCACGTCCACCACCACCACTTCCACCACGTCCACCACCACCACGTCCACCACGTCCACCACCACCACCACCACGTCCACCACCACCATGTCCACCACCACCATGTCCACCACCACCACCACCACCATGACCACCACCACCATGTCCACCACCACCTCCACCACCATGTCCACCACCACCATGTCCACCACCACCTCCACCACCATGTACACGTCCACCACCACAACGTCCACCACCACAACGTCCACCACCACAACGTCCACCACCACAACGTCCACCACCACCACAACGTCCACCACCACCACAACGTCCACCACCACCACAACGTCCACCACCACCACAACGTCCACCACCACCACAACGTCCACCACCACCACAACGTCCACCACCACCACAACGTCCACCACCACCACAACGTCCACCACCACCACAACGTCCACCACCACCACAACGTCCACCACCACCACCACCACGTCCACCACCACCACCACCACGTCCACCACCACCACCACCACGTCCACCACCACCACGTCCACCACCACCACCACCACGTCCACCACCACGTCCACCACCACCACCACCACGTCCACCACCACCACCACCACGTCCACCACCACCACCACCACGTCCACCACCACCACCACCACGTCCACCACCACCACCACCACGTCCACCACCACCACCACCACGTCCACCACCACCACGTCCACCACCACCACGTCCACCACCACCATGTCCACCACCACCACCATGTCCACCACCACCTCCACCACCACCTCCACCACCATGTCCACCACCACCACCTCCACCACCATGTCCATGTCCACCACCACAACGTCCACCACCACAACGTCCACCACCACAACGTCCACCACCACAACGTCCACCACCACAACGTCCACCTCCACAACGTCCACCACCACCACAACGTCCACCACCACCACAACGTCCACCACCACCACAACGTCCACCACCACCACAACGTCCACCACCACCACAACGTCCACCACCACCACAACGTCCACCACCACCACAACGTCCACCACCACCACAACGTCCACCACCACCACCACCACGTCCACCACCACCACAACGTCCACCACCACCACCACCACGTCCACCACCACCACCACCACGTCCACCACCACCACCACCACGTCCACCACCACCACGTCCACCACCACCACCACCACGTCCACCACCACCACCACCACGTCCACCACCACCACCACCACGTCCACCACCACCACCACCACGTCCACCACCACCACGTCCACCACCACCACCACCACGTCCACCACCACGTCCACCACCACCACCACCACGTCCACCACCACCACGTCCACCACCACCACCACCACGTCCACCACCACCACGTCCACCACGTCCACCACCACGTCCACCACGTCCACCACCACCACCACCACGTCCACCACCACCACCATGTCCACCACCACCACGTCCACCACCACCACCATGTCTACCACCACCACCATGTCCACCACCACCACCATGTCCACCACCACCACCACCACCACCACCACCATGTCCACCACCACCACCACCATGTCCACCACCACCACAACGTCCACCACCACCACAACGTCCACCACCACCACAACGTCCACCACCACCACAACGTCCACCACCACCACAACGTCCACCACCACCACAACGTCCACCACCACCACCACCACGTCCACCACCACCACAACGTCCACCACCACCACCACCACGTCCACCACCACCACCACCACGTCCACCACCACCACGTCCACCACCACCACCACCACGTCCACCACCACCACTACCACGTCCACCACCACCACCACCACGTCCACCACCACCACCACCACCACCACGTCCACCACCACCACCACCACGTCCACCACCACCACCACCACGTCCACCACCACGTCCACCACCACCACCACCACGTCCACCACCACCACGTCCACCACCACTACCACCACGTCCACCACCACCACTACCACCACGTCCACCACCACCACGTCCACCACGTCCACCACCACCACCACCACGTCCACCACCACCACCATGTCCACCACCACCACGTCCACCACCACCACCATGTCTACCACCACCACCATGTCCACCACCACCATGTCCACCACCACCACCACCACCATGTCCACCACCACCACCACCATGTCCACCACAACCATGTCCACCACCACCTCCACCACCATGTCCACCACCACCATGTCCACCACCACCTCCACCACCATGTCCACCACCACCACGTCCACCACCACCACCACCACCACCACCACGTCCACCACCACCACCACCACGTCCACCACCACCACCACCATGTCCACCACGTCCACCACCACCACCACCACGTCCACCACGTCCACCACGTCCACCACGTCCACCACGTCCACCACGTCCACCACGTCCACCACCACCACCACCACCACCACCATGTCCACCACCACCATGTCCACCACCACCATGTCCACCACCACCATGTCCACCACCACCATGTCCACCACCACCATGTCCACCACCACCATGTCCACCACCATGTCCACCACCACCATGTCCACCACCATGTCCACCACCACCTCCACCACCACCATGTCCACCACCACCTCCACCACCATGTCCACCACCACAACGTCCACCACCACAACGTCCACCACCACCACCACCACGTCCACCACCACCACCACCACGTCCACCACCACCACCACCATGTCCACCACCACCACGTCCACCACCACCACCACCACGTCCACCACGTCCACCACCACCACCACCACGTCCACCACCACCACGTCCACCACCACCACGTCCACCACCACCACCACCACGTCCACCACCACCACCACCACCACGTCCACCACCACCACCACCACGTCCACCACGTCCACCACGTCCACCACGTCCACCACGTCCACCACCACCACCACCACGTCCACCACCACCACCACCACGTCCACCACCACCACCACCACGTCCTCCACCACCACCACCACCATGTCCACCACCACCATGTCCACCACCACCATGTCCACCACCACCATGTCCACCACCACCATGTCCACGTCCACCACCACAACGTCTACCACCACAACGTCCACCACCACACCGTCCACCACCACAACGTCCACCACCACAACGTCCACCACCACAACGTCCACCACCACAACGTCCACCACCACAACGTCCACCTCCACAACGTCCACCACCACAACGTCCACCTCCACAACGTCCACCTCCACAACGTCCACCTCCACAACGTCCACCTCCACAACGTCCACCTCCACAACGTCCACCTCCACAACGTCCACCTCCACAACGTCCACCTCCACAACGTCCACCTCCACAACGTCCACCTCCACAACGTCCACCTCCACAACGTCCACCTCCACAACGTCCACCTCCACAACGTCCACCTCCACAACCTCTACCTCCACAACGTCCACCACCACCACCACATCCACCACCACCACGTCCACCACCACCACCACGTCCACCACCACCACCACGTCCACCACCACCACCACGTCCACCACCACCACCACGTCTACCACCACCACCACGTCCACCACCACCACCACATCCACCACCACCACCACGTCCACCACCACCACCACGTCCACCACCACCACGTCCTCCATCACTACCACGACATCCACCACCATGTCCTCCACCACCTCCACCATGTCCACCACCACCTCCACATCCTCTTCCACCATCACCACCAAGTCCACCTCCACCATGTCATCCACCTCCACCACCACATCCTCCACCACCACAACGTCCACCACCACCACAACGTCCACCACCACCACAACGTCCACCACCACCACAACGTCCACCACCACCACAATGTCCACCACCACCACAACGTCCACCACCACCACCACCACCACCACCACCACGTCCACCACCACGTCCACCACCACCACCACCACCACCACGACCACGACAACCACCACCACCACCACGTCCACCACCACGTCCACCGCCACCACCACCACATCCGCCACCACCACCACATCCACCACCACCACATCCACCACCACGTCCACCACCACCACCACGTCCACCACCACCACCACGTCCACCACCACCACCACGTCCACCACCACGTCCACCACCACCACCACGTCCACCACCACCACCACGTCCACCACCACCACGTCCACCACCACCACCACCACCATCAAGTCCACCACCTCCACCTTGTCCACCACCACCACGTCCACCACCATGTCCTCCACCACCACCACCACCACGTCCACCACCATGTCCTCCACCACCTCCACCACGTCCTCCACCACGTCCTCCACCTCCACCACGTCCTCCACCTCCACCACGTCCAGCACCACCATGTCCTAACCCACCACGACGTCTACCACCACCACCACGACGTCCACCACCACCACGACGTCCACCACCACCACGACGTCCACCACCACCACCACGACGTCCACCACCACCACCACAACATCCACCACCACCACAACGTCCACCACCACGTCCACCACCACCACGTCCACCACCACCACCACGTCCACCACCACCACCACATCCGCCACCACCACCACGTCCACCACCACCTCCACCACGTCCACCACCACCTCCACCACCACGTCCACCACCACCTCCACCACGTCCACCACCATGTCCACCACGTCCACCACCTCCACCACCACGTCCACCACCACCTCCACCACGTCCACCACCATGTCCACCACCACCACCACCACGTCCACCACCACCACCACCACGTCCACCACCACATCCGCCACCACCTCCACCACCACCATGTCCACCACCACCTCCACCACCATGTCCACCACCACGTCCACCACCACGTCCACCACCACCTCCACCACCACGTCCACCACCACGACGTCCACCACCACGACGTCCACCACCACGACGTCCACCACCACGACGTCCACCACCACCACTACGACGTCCACCACCACCACCACGACGTCCACCACCACCACCACGACGTCCACCACCACCACCACCACGACGTCCACCACCACCACCACCACGACGTCCACCACCACCACCACGACGTCCACCACCACCACCACGACGTCCACCACCACCACCACGACGTCCACCACCACCACCACGACGTCCACCACCACCACCACGACGTCCACCACCACCACAACGTCCACCACCACCACCACAACGTCCACCACCACCACCACAACGTCCACCACCACCACCACAACGTCCACCACCACCACCACAACGTCCACCACCACCACAACGTCCACCACCACCACAACGTCCACCACCACCACAACGTCCACCACCACCACAACGTCCACCACCACCACCACGTCCATGTCCATGTCCACCACCACCACCACGTCCACCACCACCACCACATCCACATCCACCATGTCCACCACAACCACCATGTCCACCACCACGTCCACCACCACCACATCCACCACCAACACCATGTCCTCCACCACCACCACGTCTACCACCACCACCACGTCCATGTCCATGTCCACCACCACCACCACGTCCACCACCACCACCACATCCACATCCACCATGTCCACCACAACCACCATGTCCACCACCACCACAACGTCCACCACCACCACCACGTCCATGTCCATGTCCACCACAACCACCATGTCCACCACCACGTCCACCACCACCACATCCACCACCACCACCACATCCACCACCACCACCACATTCACTACCACGTCCACCACCACCACCACGTCCACCACCACCACCACGTCCACCACCACCACCACCACGTCCACCACCACGTCCACCACCACCACCACGTCCACCACCACCACCACGTCCACCACCACCACCACGTCCACCACCACCACCACGTCCACCACCACCACCACGTCCACCACCACCACCACCACATCCACCACTACCACCACCACATCCACCATCAAGTCCACCACCTCCACCTTGTCCACCACCACCACGTCCACCACCATGTCCTCCACCACCACCACCACCACCACGTCCACCACCACCACCACGTCCTCCACCACGTCCTCCACCTCCACCACGTCCTCCACCTCCACCACGTCCAGCACCACCATGTCCTAACCCACCACGACGTCTACCACCACCACCACGACGTCCACCACCACCACGACGTCCACCACCACCACGACGTCCACCACCACCACGACGTCCACCACCACCACCACCACCACCACCACCACGACGTCCACCACCACCACCACGACGTCCACCACCACGACGTCCACCACCACCATGACGTCCACCACCACCACAACGTCCACCACCACCACCACCACGTCCACCACCACCACGTCCACCACAAACACCACATCCGCCACCACCACCACGTCCACCACCACATCCACCATGTCCACCACCACCTCCACCATGTCTACCACCACATCCACCACCACCTCCACCACGTCCACCACCACCTCCACATCCACCACCACCACCACCACGTCCACCACCACCACCACCACGTCCACCACCACGTCCACCACCACTACCACCACCACGTCCACCACCACGTCCACCACCACATCCGCCACCACCTCCACCACCACCTCCACCACCATGTCCACCACCACCTCCACCACCATGTCCACCACCACCTCCACCACCATGTCCACCACCACCTCCACCATGTCCACCACCACCTCCACCACCATGTCCACCACCACCTCCACCACCATGTCCACCACCACCTCCACCACCATGTCCACCACCACCATGTCCACCACCACCTCCACCACCACGTCCACCACCACGACGTCCACCACCACGACGTCCACCACCACGACGTCCATCACCATGACGTCCACCACCACGACGTCCACCACCACGACGTCCACCACCACCACCACCACCACGACGTCCACCACCACCACAACGTCCACCACCACCACAACGTCCACCACCACCACAACGTCCACCACCACCACAACGTCCACCACCACCACAACGTCCACCACCACCACGTCCACCACCACCACCACGTCCATGTCCACCACCACCACCACGTCCACCACCACATCCACATCCACCATGTCCACCACAACCACCATGTCCACCACCACGTCCACCACCACCACATCCACTACCAACACCATGTCCTCCACGTCCACCACCACCACCACGTCTACCAAGTCCACCACCACCACCACATCCTCCACCACCACCACCATAACATCCACCACTATCACGTCTACCACCACCACCACCACGTCCACGTCTACCACCACCACCACCACCACGTCACCCACCTCCACGTCATCCACCTCCATCACGTCATCCACCTCCACCACATCATCCACCTCCACCACCACATCATCCACCTCCACCACGTCATCCACCTCCACCACGTCATCCACCTCCACCACGTCATCCACCTCCACCACGTCATCCACCTCCACCACGTCATCCACCTCCACCACGTCCACGTCCACCACATCCACGTCCACCACATCCACCACGTCCACCACCACGTCCACCTCCTCCTCCTCCACGTCCTTCACCTCCACCACGTCCTCCACCTCCACCACGTCCTCCACCTCCACCACGTCCACGTCCTCCACCTCCACCACGTCCTCCACCTCCACCACGTCCTCCACCACCTCTACCATGTCCACCACCTCCACCACCACCATGTCCACCACCACCACATCCACCACCACCACCACCACCACCACCACCACCACATCCACCACCACCACGTCCAGCACCACCACGTCCACCACCACCACGTCCACCACCACATCCATCATGTCCACCACCACCTCCACCACGTCCACCACCATCATATCCACCACCACCAAATCCACCACATCGTCCACCACAATGTCCACCACCACAACGTCCAACTCCACCACCACAATGTCCACCTCCACCACCACAATGTCCACCACCACCATATCCACCACCACCAAATCCACCACATCGTCCACCACAATGTCCACCACCACAACGTCCAACTCCACCACCACAATGTCCACCTCCACCACCACAACGTCCACCACCACCACAATATCTACCACCACCACAACGTCCACCACCACCACAACGTCCACCACCACAATGTCCACCACCACCACATCCACCACCACCACGTCCTCCATCGCTACCACGACACCCACCACCATGTCCTCCACCACCTCCACCATGTCCACCACCACCTCCACCACCATATCCTCTTCCACCACCAAGTCCACCTCCACCACCAAGTCCACCTCCACCACGTCATCCACCTCCACCACGTCATCCACCTCCACCATGTCCTCCACCACATCCTCCACCACCATGTCCTCCACCACCACCATGTCCTCCACCACATCCTCCACCACATCCTCCACCACATCCTCCACCATGTCCTCCACCACATCCTCCACCACCATGTCCTCCACCACCACCACCACCATGTCCTCCACCACCACCACCACCACCATGTCCACCACCACCACCACCACCACCATGTCCTCCACCACCACCACCACCATGTCCTCCACCACCACCACCATGTCCACCACCACATCCACCACCACATCCACCACCTCCACCACATCCACCACCACCACCACATCCACCACCACCATGTCCACCATGTCCACCACCACGTCCTCTACCACCTCCACCATGTCCACCACCACGTCCTCCACCTCCACCACGTCCTCTACCTCCACCACGTCCTCCACCTCCACCACGTCCTCTACCTCCACCACGTCCTCCACCTCCACCACGTCCTCCACCACCACGTCCAACACCACCACCACGTCCACCACCACGTCCACCACCACCACGGCCACCACGGCCACCACGTCCACCACGTCCACCACCACCACGGCCACCACGTCCACCACCACCACCACCACAGCCACCACCACCACGTCCACCACGTCCACCACCACCACCACCACAGCCACCACCACCACCACGTCCACATCCTCTACCACTACCACCACCACGTCCACCACCACCACGTCCACCACCACCACGTCCACCACCACCACGTCCACCACCACCACGTCCACCACCACCACGTCCACCACCACCACCACATCCACCACCACCACCACCACATCCACCACCACCACCACCACCACATCCACCACCACCACCACCACCACATCCACCACCACCACCACCACCACCACGTCGCCCACCACCACCACCACGTCGCCCACCACCACCACCACGTCGCCCACCACCACCACCACGTCGCCGTCCACCACGTCGCCCTCCACCACGTCGCCCTCCACCACGTCGCCCTCCACCACGTCGCCCTCCACCACGTCGCCCTCCACCACGTCCGCCGTCCACCACGTCCGCCGTCCACCACGTCCACCTCCACCACGTCCACCTCCACCACGTCCACCTCCACCACGTCCACCTCCACCACGTCCACCTCCACCACGTCCACCTCCACCACGTCCACCTCCACCACGTCCACCTCCACCTCCACCACGTCCACCTCCACCACGTCCACCTCCACCACGTCCACCTCCACCACGTCCACCTCCACCACGTCCACCTCCACCACGTCCACCTCCACCACGTCCACCTCCACCACGTCCACCTCCACCACGTCCACCTCCACCACGTCCACCTCCACAACGTCCACCACCACAACGTCCACCACCACAACGTCCACCACCACAACGTCCACCACCACAACGTCCACCACCACCACCACGTCCACCACCACCACCACCACGTCCACCACCACCACCACCACGTCCGCCACCACCACGTCCACCACGTCCGCCACCACCACGTCCGCCACCACCACATCCGCCACCACCACATCCGCCACCACCACCACGTCCACCACCACCACGTCCACCACCACCACGTCCACCACCACCACGTCCACCACCACCACGTCCACCACCACCACCACATCCACCACCACCACCACCACATCCACCACCACCACCACCACCACCACATCCACCACCACCACCACCACCACGTCGCCCACCACCACCACCACGTCGCCCACCACCACCACCACGTCGCCCACCACCACCACCACGTCGCCGTCCACCACGTCGCCCTCCACCACGTCGCCCTCCACCACGTCGCCCTCCACCACGTCGCCCTCCACCACGTCGCCCTCCACCACGTCGCCCTCCACCACGTCGCCCTCCACCACGTCGCCCTCCACCACGTCGCCCTCCACCACGTCGCCCTCCACCACGTCGCCGTCCACCACGTCCGCCGTCCACCACGTCCACCTCCACCACGTCCACCTCCACCACGTCCACCTCCACCACGTCCACCTCCACCACGTCCACCTCCACCACGTCCACCTCCACCACGTCCACCTCCACCACGTCCACCTCCACCACGTCCACCTCCACCACGTCCACCTCCACCACGTCCACCTCCACCACGTCCACCTCCACCACGTCCACCTCCACCACGTCCACCTCCACCACGTCCACCTCCACCACGTCCACCTCCACCACGTCCACCTCCACCACGTCCACCTCCACCACGTCCACCTCCACAACGTCCACCTCCACAACGTCCACCTCCACAACGTCCACCTCCACAACGTCCACCACCACAACGTCCACCACCACAACGTCCACCACCACCACCACGTCCACCACCACCACCACGTCCACCACTACCACCACCACGTCCACCACCACCACGTCCACCACCACCACCACCACGTCCGCCACCACCACATCCGCCACCACCACATCCGCCACCACCACCACGTCCACCACCACCATGTCCACCACCACCATGTCCACCATGTCCACCACCACCTCCACCACCACCATGTCCACCACCACCTCCACCACCACCATGTCCACCACCACCACGTCCATCACCACCACCACGTCCACCGCCACTACCACATCCGCCACCACCTCCACCACATCCGCCACCACCTCCACCACATCCGCCACCACCTCCACCACCACGTCCACCACCACCTCCACCACCACGTCGTCCACCACCTCCACCACCACCACCTCCACCTCCACCATGTCCACCACCACCTCCACCATGTCCACCACCACCTCCACCACCATGTCCACCACCACCTCCACCACCATGTCCTCCACCACCACCACAACGTCCAATACCACCACCACAACGTCCAATACCACCACCACAACGTCCAATACCACCACCACAACGTCCAATACCACCACCACAACGTCCAATACCACCACCACAACGTCCAATACCACCACCACAACGTCCACCACCACCACCACAACGTCCACCACCACCACCACAACGTCCACCACCACCACCACAACGTCCACCACCACCACCACAACGTCCACCACCACCACAACGTCCACCACCACCACCACAACGTCCACCACCACCACCACAACGTCCACCACCACCACCACAACGTCCACCACCACCACCACAACGTCCACCACCACCACCACAACGTCCACCACCACCACAACGTCCACCACCACCATCACCACGACCACCACCACGTCCACCACCACCACCACGTCCACCACCACGTCCACCACCACCACCACGTCCACCACCACGTCCACCACCACCACCACGTCCACCACCACCACCACGTCCACCACCACCACCACGTCCACCACCACCACCACGTCCACCACCACCACGTCCACCACCACCACCACGTCCACCACCACGTCCACCACCACGTCCACCACGTCCACCACCACATCCACCACCACGTCCACCACCACGTCCACCACCACGTCCACCACCACGTCCACCACCACGTCCACCACCACCACGTCCACCACCACCACGACCACCACCACGTCCACCACCACCACCACGGCCACCACCACCACCACGTCCACCACCACGTCCACCACGTCCACCACCACGTCCACCACGTCCACCACCATCACGTCCACCACCACCACAACGTCCACCACCACCACAACGTCCACCACCACCACCACAACGTCCACCACCACCACCACAACGTCCACCACCACCACAACGTCCACCACCACCACCACAACGTCCACCACCACCACCACAACGTCCACCACCACCACCACAACGTCCACCACCACCACCACGATGTCCACCACCACCACCACGACGTCCACCACCACCACCACAACGTCCACCACCACCACCACAACGTCCACCACCACCACCACAACGTCCACCACCACCACCACAACGTCCACCACCACCACCACAACGTCCACCACCACCACCACAACGTCCACCACCACCACCACAACGTCCACCACCACCACCACAACGTCCACCACCACCACCACCACAACGTCCACCACCACCACCACCACAACGTCCACCACCACCACCACAACGTCCACCACCACCACCACAACGTCCACCACCACCACCACAACGTCCACCACCACCACAACGTCCACCACCACAACGTCCACCACCACCACGACATCCACCACCACCACCACGTCCACCACCACCACGACATCCACCACCACCACCACGTCCACCACCACGTCCACCACCACCACGTCCACCACCACCACCATGTCCACCACCACGTCCACCACCACCACCACCACATCCACCACGTCCACCACCACCACCACGTCCACCACCACCACCACCACCACCACCACGTCCACCACGTCCACCACCACCTCCACCATGTCCACCACCACCTCCACCATGTCCACCACCACCTCCACCACGTCCACCACCACCACCACCACCACCACGTCCACCACCACCACCACCACGTCCACCACCACCACCACCATGTCCACCACCACCACCACGTCCACCACCACCACCACCACCACGTCCACCACCACCACCACCACCACCACCACCACCACCACCACCCCCACCTCCACCATGTCCACCACCACCACCACCACGTCCACCACCACCACCACCACGTCCACCACCACCACCACCACGTCCACCACCACCACCACGTCCACCACCACCACCACGTCCACCACCACCACCACGTCCACCACCACCACCACGTCCACCACCACCACGTCCACCACCACCACGTCCACCACCACCACGTCCACCACCACCACGTCCACCACCACCACGTCCACCACCACCACGTCCACCACCACCACGTCCACCACCACCACCACGTCCACCACCACCACCACAACGTCCACCACCACCACAACGTCCACCACCACCACAACGTCCACCACCACCACAACGTCCACCACCACCACAACGTCCACCACCACCACGACATCCACCACCACCACCACGTCCACCACCACCACGACATCCACCACCACCACGACATCCACCACCACCACGACATCCACCACCACCACCACGTCCACCACCACCACCACATCCACCACCACCACGTCCACCACCACCACGTCCACCACCACCACCACGTCCACCACCACCACCACGTCCACCACCACGTCCACCACCACCACCACATCCACCACGTCCACCACCACCACCACGTCCACCACCACCACCACCACATCCACCACGTCCACCATGTCCACCACCACCTCCACCATGTCCACCACCACCTCCACCACCTCCACCACCACCACGTCCACCACCACCTCCACCACGTCCACCACCACCACCACCACCACGTCCACCACCACCACCACCACGTCCACCACCTCCACCACGTCCACCACCACCACCACCACCACGTCCACCACCACCACCACCACGTCCACCACCACCACCACGTCCACCACCACCACCACCACCACGTCCACCACCACCACCACGTCCACCACCACCACCACCACCACGTCCACCACCACCACCACCACCACCTCCACCATGTCCACCACGTCCACCACCACCACCACGTCCACCACCACCACCACGTCCACCACCACCACCACGTCCACCACCACCACAACATCCACCACCACGTCCACCACCACCACCACGTCCACCACCACCACCACGTCCACCACCACGTCCACCACCACATCCACCATGTTCACCACCACCTCCACCACGTCCACCACCACCTCCACCACCACGTCCACCACCACCACCACGTCCACCACCACCACCACCACCACGTCCACCACCACCACCACGTCCACCACCACCACCATGTCCACCACCTCCACCACCATGTCCACCACCACCTCCACCACCATGTCCACCACCACCACCATGTCCACCACCACCTCCACCACCACCTCCACCACCACCTCCACAATGTCCACCACCACCACAACGTCCACCACCACCACAACGTCCACCACCACCACAACGTCCACCACCACCACAACCACAACGTCCACTACCACCACAACGTCCACCACCACCACAACATCCACCACCACCACAACGTCCACCACCACCACCATGTCCACCACCACCACCATGTCCACCACCACCACCATGTCCACCACCACCACCATGTCCACCACCACCACCATGTCCACCACCACCACCATGTCCACCACCACCACCATGTCCACCACCACCACCATGTCCACCACCACCACGTCCACCACCACCACCACCACCACCACCACGTCCACCACCACCACCATGTCCACCACCACCTCCACCACCATGTCCACCACCACCTCCACCACCACCATGTCTACCACGTCCACCACCACAACGTCCACCACCACAACGTCCACCACCACAACGTCCACCACCACAACGTCCACCACCACAACGTCCACCACCACAACGTCCACCACCACAACGTCCACCACCACAACGTCCACCACCACAACGTCCACAACGTCCACCACGTCCATCACCATGTCCACCACCACCACGTCCTCCACCACCACCACGTCCACCACCACCACCACCACCACCTCCACCTCCACCACCACCACGTCCACCACCACCTCCACCACCACGTCCACCACCACCTCCACCACCATGTCCACCACCACCTCCACCACCACGTCCACCACCACGTCCACCACCACGACGTCCACCACCACGACGTCCACCACCACAACGTCCACCACCACAACGTCCACCACGTCCATCACCATGTCCACCACCACCACGTCCACCACCACCACCACCACGTCCACCACCACCACCACCACCACCACCTCCACCACCACCACCACGTCCACCACCACCTCCACCACCACGTCCACCACCACCTCCACCACCACGTCCACCACCACGTCCACCACCACGACGTCCACCACCACGACGTCCACCACCACCACTACGACGTCCACCACCACCACCACGACGTCCACCACCACCACCACGACGTCCACCACCACCACCACGACGTCCACCACCACCACCACGACGTCCACCACCACCACGACGTCCACCACCACCACCACAACGTCCACCACCACCACAACGTCCACCACCACCACAACGTCCACCACCACCACAACGTCCACCACCACCACGTCCACCACCACCACCACGTCCATGTCCATGTCCACCACCACCACCACGTCCACCACCACCACCACATCCACCATGTCCACCACAACCACCATGTCCACCACAACCACCATGTCCACCACCACGTCCACCACCAACACCATGTCCTCCACGTCCACCACCACCACCACGTCTACCAAGTCCACCACCACCACCACATCCTCCACCACCACATCCTCCACCACCACCACCATAACATCCACCACCATCACGTCTACCACCACCACCTCCACGTCACCCACCACCACGTCACCCACCACCACGTCACCCACCTCCACGTCACCCACCTCCCCGTCATCCACCTCCACCACGTCATCCACCTCCACCACGTCATCCACCTCCACCACGTCATCCACCTCCACCACGTCATCCACCTCCACCACGTCATCCACCTCCACCACGTCATCCACCTCCACCACATCCACGTCCACCACGACCACGTCCACCATGTCCACCACCACGTCCACCTCCTCCTCCTCCACCACGTCCTTCACCTCCACCACGTCCTTCACCTCCACCACGTCCTGCACCTCTACCACGTCCTCCACCTCCACCACGTCCTCCACCTCCACCACGTCCTCCACCTCCACCACGTCCTCCACCTACACCACATCCTCCACCTCCACCACGTCCTCCTACTCATCCTCCACCTCCACCACGTCCTCCACCACCTCCACCACGTCCTCCACCACCTCCACCATGTCCACCACCACCACCACCACGTCCACCACCACCATGTCCTCCACCACCTCCACCATCTCCACCATGTCCACCACCACCTCCACCACCATATCCTCTTCTACCACCAAGTCCACCTCCACCACGTCATCCACCACCACATCCACCACCACATCCACCACCACATCCACCACCACATCCACCACCACATCCACCACCTCCACCACCACATCCACCACCACCACCACATCCACCACCACCACCATGTCCACCATGTCCACCACCACGTCCTCTACCACCTCCACCATGTCCACCACCACATCCTCCACCTCCACCACGTCATCCACCTCCACCACGTCCTCCACCTCCACCACGTCCTCCACCTCCACCACGTCCTCCACCTCCACCACGTCCTCCACCTCCACCACGTCCTCCACCTCCACCACGTCCTCCACCTCCACCACGTCCTCCACCTCCACCACGTCCTCCACCTCCACCACGTCCTCCACCACGTCCACCACCACCACCACCACCACGTCCTCCACCACCACCACCACCACCACCACCACCACCATGTCCTCCACCACCACCACCACCACCACCATGTCCTCCACCACCACCATGTCCTCCACCACCACCACCACCATGTCCTCCTCCACCACCATGTCCTCCACCACCACCATGTCCTCCACCACCACCATGTCCTCCACCACCACCATGTCCTCCACCACCACCATGTCCTCCACCACCACCACGTCCTCCACCACCATGTCCACCACCACCACCACGTCCACCACCACTTCCACCACCACATCCACCACCACATCCACCACCACATCCACCACCTCCACCACCACATCCACCACCTCCACCACATCCACCACCACCACCATGTCCACCATGTCCACCACCACGTCCTCTACCACCTCCACCATGTCCACCACCACATCCTCCACCTCCACCACGTCATCCACCTCCACCACGTCCTCCACCTCCACAACGTCCTCCACCTCCACCACGTCCTCCACCTCCACCACGTCCTCCACCTCCACCACGTCCTCCACCTCCACCACGTCCTCCACCTCCACCACGTCCTCCACCTCCACCACGTCCTCCACCTCCACCACGTCCTCCACCTCCACCACGTCCTCCACCTCCACCACGTCCTCCACCACGTCCACCACCACCACCACCACCACGTCCTCCACCACCACCACCACCACGTCCAACACCACCACCACGTCCACCACCACCACCACCACTATGGCCACCACGTCCACCACCACCACCACCACGGCCACCACCACCACAGCCACCACCACCACCACCACTATGGCCACCACGTCCACCACGTCCACCACCACCACGTCCACATCCTCTACCACTACCACCACCACGTCCACCACCAACACCACCACCACTACCACCACCACGTCCACCACCACCACCACCACCACGTCCACCACCACCACGTCCACCACCACCACGTCCACCACCACCACGTCCACCACCACCACGTCCACCACCACCACGTCTACCACCACCACGTCCACCACCACCACGTCCACCACCACCACGTCCACCACCACCACGTCCACCACCACCACGTCCACCACCACAGCCACCACGTCGCCCACCACCACCACCACGTTGCCCACCACCACCACCACGTCGCCCACCACCACCACCACGTCGCCCACCACCACCACCACGTCCACCACCACCACGTCCACCACCACCACGTCCACCACCACCACGTCCACCACCACCACGTCCACCACCACCACGTCCACCACCACAGCCACCACGTCGCCCACCACCACCACCACGTTGCCCACCACCACCACCACGTCGCCCACCACCACCACCACGTCGCCCACCACCACCACCACGTCGCCCACCACCACCACCACGTCGCCCACCACCACCACCACGTCGCCCACCACCACCACCACGTCGCCCACCACCACCACCACGTCACCCACCACCACCACCACGTCGTCGTCCACCACCACCACCACCACCACCACCACCACCACGTCGTCCACCACCACGTCGTCCACCTCCACCACGTCCACCTCCACCACGTCCACCTCCACCAAGTCCACCTCCACCACGTCCACCTCCACCACGTCCACCTCCACCACGTCCACCTCCACCACGTCCACCTCCACCACGTCCACCTCCACCACGTCCACCTCCACCACGTCCACCTCCACCACGTCCACCTCCACCACGCCCACCACCACAACGTCCACCACCACAACGTCCACCACCACAACGTCCACCACCACAACGTCCACCACCACAATGTCCATCACCACCACGTCCACCACCACCACGTCCACCACCACCACCACGTCCACCACCACCACGTCCACCACGTCCGCCACCACCACATCCGCCACCACCACCACGTCCACCACCACCTCCACCATGTCCACCACCACCTCCACCACGTCCACCACATCCGCCACCACCTCCACCACCATGTCCACCACCACCTCCACCACCATGTCCACCACCACCTCCACCACCATGTCCACCACCACCTCCACCACCATGTCCACCACCACCACAACGTCCAATACCACCACCACAATGTCCATCACCACCACAACGTCCACCACCACCACAACGTCCACCACCACCACCACAACGTCCACCACCACCACCACAACGTCCACCACCACCACCACAACGTCCACCACCACCACCACAACGTCCACCACCACCACCACGTCCACCACCACCACCACCACAACGTCCACCACCACCACAACGTCCACCACCACCACCACAACGTCCACCACCACAACGTCCACCACCACCACCACAACGTCCACCACCACCACCACAACGTCCACCACCACCACCACAACGTCCACCACCACCACCACGTCCACCACCACCACCACGTCCACCACCACCACCACGTCCACCACCACCACCACGTCCACCACCACGTCCACCACCACGTCCACCACCACGTCCACCACCACGTCCACCACCACGTCCACCACCACGTCCACCACCACAACGTCCACCACCACAACGTCTACCACCACAACGTCCACCACCACAACGTCTACCACCACAACGTCCACCACCACAACGTCTACCACCACAACGTCCACCACCACCACCACAACGTCCACCACCACAACGTCCACCACCACCACAACGTCCACCACCACCACGACGTCCACCACCACCACGACGTCCACCACCACCACGACGTCCACCACCACCACGACGTCCACCACCACCACAACGTCCACCACCACCACAACGTCCACCACCACCACAACGTCCACCACCACCACAACGTCCACCACCACCACCACGTCCACCACCACCACCACGTCCACCACCACCACCACCACAACGTCCACCACCACCACCACAACGTCCACCACCACCACCACAACGTCCACCACCACAACGTCCACCACCACCACCACAACGTCCACCACCACCACCACAACGTCCACCACCACCACCACGTCCACCACCACCACCACGTCCACCACCACCACCACGTCCACCACCACCACCACGTCCACCACCACCACCACGTCCACCACCACGTCCACCACCACGTCCACCACCACGTCCACCACCACGTCCACCACCACGTCCACCACCACGTCCACCACCACAACGTCCACCACCACAACGTCCACCACCACAACGTCTACCACCACAACGTCCACCACCACAACGTCTACCACCACAACGTCCACCACCACAACGTCTACCACCACAACGTCCACCACCACCACCACAACGTCCACCACCACAACGTCCACCACCACCACAACGTCCACCACCACCACGACGTCCACCACCACCACGACGTCCACCACCACCACGACGTCCACCACCACCACGACGTCCACCACCACCACAACGTCCACCACCACCACAACGTCCACCACCACCACAACGTCCACCACCACCACAACGTCCACCACCACCACGTCCACCACCACCTCCACCATGTCCACCACCACCTCCACCATGTCCACCACCATGTCCACCACCACCACCATGTCCACCACCACCACGACGTCCACCACCACCACGACGTCCACCACCACCACGACGTCCACCACCACCACGACGTCCACCACCACCATGACGTCCACCACCACCACGACGTCCACCACCACCACGACGTCCACCACCACCACGACGTCCACCACCACCACAACGTCCACCACCACCACGTCCACCACCACCACGTCCACCACCACCTCCACCATGTCCACCACCATGTCCACCACCATGTCCACCACCACCACCATGTCCACCACCACCACGACGTCCACCACCACCACGACGTCCACCACCACCACGACGTCCACCACCACCACGACGTCCACCACCACCACGACGTCCACCACCACCACGACGTCCACCACCACCACGACGTCCACCACCACCACGACGTCCACCACCACCACGACGTCCACCACCACCACCACCACCACCATGTCCACCACCACCATGTCCACCACCACCTCCACCATGTCCACCACCTCCACCATGTCCACCACCATGTCCACCAATACCACCATGTCCACCACCACCACCATATCCACCACATCGTCCACCACCACCACGTCCACCACCACAACGTCCACCACCACAACGTCCACCACCACAACGTCCACCACCACAACGTCCACCACCACGACGTCCACCACCACGACGTCCACCACCACGACGTCCACCACCACGACGTCCACCACCACGACGTCCACCACCACGACGTCCACCACCACGACGTCCACCACCACGACGTCCACCACCACGACGTCCACCACCACGACGTCCACCACCACGACGTCCACCACCACGACGTCCACCACCACGACGTCCACCACCACGACGTCCACCACCACGACGTCCACCACCACGACGTCCACCACCACGACGTCCACCACCACGACGTCCACCACGACGTCCACCACGACGTCCACCACCACCACCACGACGTCCACCGCCACCACCACGACGTCCACCGCCACCACGACGTCCACCACCACGTCCACCACCACGTCCACTGCCACCACCACGTCCACCGCCACCACCACCACATCCGCCACCACCACCACGTCCACCACCACATCCATGTCCACCACCACCTCCACCACCATGTCTACCACCACCACATCCACCACATCCACCACCACCTCCACCACCATGTCTACCACCACCACATCCACCACATCCACCACCACCACCACCACCATGTCCACCACCACATCCACCACCACCACCACCACCATGTCCACCACCACGTCCACCACCACCACCATGTCCACCACCACCTCCACCACCACGTCCACCACCACGTCCACCACCACCACCACGTCCACCACCACCACCACCACGTCCACCACCACCACCACGTCCACCACCACTACCACGTCCACCACCACCACCACGTCCACCACCACCACCACGTCCACCACCACCACCACGTCCACCACCACCACCACGTCCACCACCACCACCACGTCCACCACCACATCCACCATGTCCACCACCACATCCACCACATCCACCATGTCCACTACCACGTCCACCACCACCTCCACCACGTCCACCACCACCACCACCATGTCCACCACCACCACCACGTCCACCACCACCACGTCCACCACCACCACCACGTCCACCACCACCACCACCTCCACCACCACGTCCACCACCACGTCCACCACCACCACCACCATGTCCACCACCACCTCCACCACCACGTCCACCACCACGTCCACCACCACCACCACGTCCACCACCACCACCACGTCCACCACCACCACCACGTCCACCACCACCACCACGTCCACCACCACCACCACGTCCACCACCACCACCACGTCCACCACCACATCCACCATGTCCACCACCACATCCACCACATCCACCATGTCCACCACCACGTCCACCACCACCTCCACCACGTCCACCACCACGTCCACCACCACCACCACCACCACGTCCACCACCACCACCACGTCCACCACCACCACCACGTCCACCACCACCACCACGTCCACCACCACCACCACGTCCACCACCACCACCACGACGTCCACCACCACCACGACGTCCACCACCACCACCACCATGTCCACCACCACCTCCACCATGTCCACCACCACCTCCACCATGTCCACCACCACCTCCACCATGTCCACCACCACCTCCACCATGTCCACCACCATGTCCACCAATACCACCATGTCCACCACCACCACCATGTCCACCACCACCACCATGTCCACCACCACCACCATGTCCACCACCACCACCATGTCCACCACATCGTCCACCACCACAACGTCCACCACCACAACGTCCACCACCACAACGTCCACCACCACAACGTCCACCACCACAACGTCCACCACCACAACATCCACCACCACGACGTCCACCACCACGACGTCCACCACCACGACGTCCACCACCACGACGTCCACCACCACGACGTCCACCACCACGACGTCCACCACCACGACGTCCACCACCACGACGTCCACCACCACGACGTCCACCACCACGACGTCCACCACCACGACGTCCACCACCACGACGTCCACCACCACGACGTCCACCACCACGACGTCCACCACCACGACGTCCACCACCACGACGTCCACCACCACGACGTCCACCACGACGTCCACCACGATGTCCACCACCACCACGACGTCCACCGCCACCACCACGACGTCCACCGCCACCACGACGTCCACCACCACGTCCACCGCCACCACCACCACATCCGCCACCACCACCACGTCCACCACCACATCCATGTCCACCACCACCTCCACCACCATGTCTACCACCACCATGTCTACCACCACCACATCCACCACATCCACCACCACCACCACCACCATGTCCACCACCACATCCACCACCACCACCATGTCCACCACCACGTCCACCACCACCACCATGTCCACCACCACCTCCACCACCACGTCCACCACCACGTCCACCACCACCACCACGTCCACCACCACCACCACGTCCACCACCACCACCACGTCCACCACCACCACCACCATGTCCACCACCACCACCACCACGTCCACCACCACCACCACGTCCACCACCACCACCACGTCCACCGCCACCACCACGTCCACCACCACATCCACCATGTCCACCACCACATCCACCACATCCACCATGTCCAATACCACGTCCACCACCACCTCCACCACGTCCACCACCATGTCCACCACCACCACGTCCACCACCACCACCACCACGTCCACCACCACCACCACGTCCACCACCACGTCCACCACCACCACCACCTCCACCACCACATCCACCACCACGTCCACCACCACCACCATGTCCACCACCACCTCCACCACCACGTCCACCACCACGTCCACCACCACCACCACGTCCACCACCACCACCACGTCCACCACCACCACCACGTCCACCACCACCACCACGTCCACCACCACCACCACGTCCACCACCACCACCACGTCCACCACCACCACCACGTCCACCACCACATCCACCACATCCACCATGTCCACCACCACATCCACCACATCCACCATGTCCACCACCACGTCCACCACCACCTCCACCACGTCCACCACCATGTCCACCACCACCACGTCTACCACCACCACCACCACCACCACGTCCACCACCACCACCACGTCCACCACCACCACCACGTCCACCACCACCACCACGTCCACCACCACCACGTCCACCACCACCACGTCCACCACCACCACAACGTCCACCACCACCACCACATCCACCACCACCACCACATCCACCACCACCACCACGTCCACCACCACCACCACGTCCACCACCACCACCACGTCCACCACCACCACCACGTCCACCACCACCACCACGTCCACCACCACCACCACGTCCACCACCACCACCACGTCCACCACCACATCCACCATGTCCACCACGTCCACCACCACATCCACCATGTCCACCACGTCCACCACCACCACCACGTCCATGTCCACCACCACTACGTCCACCACGTCCACCACCACCACCACCACCACCACCACCACCACCACGTCCACCACCACGTCCACCACCACCTCCACCACCACCTCCACCACCACGTCCACCACCACCTCCACCACCATGTCCACCTCCACCACAACGTCCACCACCACCACAACGTCCACCACCACCACAACGTCCACCACCACCACAACGTCCACCACCACCACAACGTCCACCACCACCACAACGTCCACCACCACCACAACGTCCACCACCACCACAACGTCCACCACCACCACAACGTCCACCACCACCACAACGTCCACCACCACCACAACGTCCACCACCACCACAACGTCCATGTCCACCACCACCTCCACCACCATGTCCACCACCACCTCCACCACCACGTCCACCACCACGTCCACCACCACCTCCACCACCACCTCCACCACCACGTCCACCACCACGTCCACCACCACGTCCACCACCACGTCCACCACCACCTCCACCATGTCCACAACGTCCACCACCACAACGTCCACCACCACAACGTCCACCACCACAACGTCCACCACCACAACGTCCACCACCACAACGTCCACCACCACAACGTCCACCACCACAACGTCCACCACCACAACGTCCACCACCACAACGTCCACCACCACAACGTCCACCACCACAACGTCCACCACCACAACGTCCACCACCACAACGTCCACCTCCACCACGTCCACCACCACCACCACGTCCACCACCACCACCACGTCCACCACCACCACCACGTCCACCACCACCACCACGTCCACCACCACCACCACGTCCACCACCACCACCACCACGTCCACCACCACCACCACAACGTCCACCACCACCACAACGTCCACCACCACCATCACCACGACCACCACCACGTCCACCACCACCACCACGTCCACCACCACGTCCACCACCACCACCACGTCCACCACCACCACCACGTCCACCACCACCACGTCCTCCATCACTACCATGACATCCACCACCAAGTCCACCTCCACCATGTCATCCTCCACCACCACCACATCCTCCACCACCACCACATCCACCACCACCACATCCTCCACCACCACCACATCCTCCACCACCACCACATCCTCCACCACCACCACATCCTCCACCACCACCACAACGTCCACCACCACCACAACGTCCACCACCACCACAACGTCCACCACCACCACAACGTCCACCACCACCACAACGTCCACCACCACCACAACGTCCACCACCACCACGTCCACCACCACCACGACCACCATCACCACGTCCACCACCACCACCACGTCCACCACCACCACCACGTCCACCACCACCACCACGTCCACCACCACCACCACGTCCACCACCACCACCACGTCCACCACCACCACCACGTCCACCACCACCACCACGTCCACCACCACCACCACGTCCACCATCACCACCACGTCCACCACCACCACCACGTCCACCACCACCACCACGTCCACCACCACCACCACGTCCACCACCACCACCACGTCCACCACCACCACCACATCCACCACCACCACCACGTCCACCACCACCACGTCCACCACCACCACCACGTCCACCACCACCACCACGTCCACCACCACCACCACCACCACCACCACGTCCACCACCATATCCGCCACCACCACCACATCCATCATGTCCACCACCACATCCATCATGTCCACCACCACCACGTCCACCACCACCTCCACCACATCCACCACCACCTCCACCACCATGTCCACCACCACCACGTCCACCACCACCACCACGTCCACCATCACCACCACCACGTCCACCATCACCACCACCACGTCCACCATCACCACCACCACGTCCACCACCACATCCGCCACCACCTCCACCACGTCCACCACCACCTCCACCACCATGTCCACCACCACCATGTCCACCACCACCTCCACCACCATGTCCACCACCACCTCCACCACCACCACGTCCTCCACCACCACGACCACCACCACCACCACGTCCACCACCATCACCACCACCACGTCCAACACCACCACCATGTCCAACACCACCACCATGTCCAACACCACCACCATGTCCACCACCATGTCCATCACCACCACCACCACCACGTCCACCACCACCATCACATCAAACACCACCACCACGTCCAACACCACCACTACGTCCTCCACGTCCACCACCATCACATCCACCACGTCCACCACTACCACTACCACCATCACATCTACCACTACATCCACTATCACTACCACCACGTCCACCACTACCACCACGTCCACCACTACCACCACGTCCACCTCCACCATGTCCAACACCACCACCACCACGTCCAACACCACCACCACCACGTCCAACACCACCACCACCACGTCCAACACCACCACCACCACGTCCAACACCACCACCACCACGTCCAACACCACCACCACTACCACGTCCAACACCACCTCCACGTCCAACACCACCTCCGACACCACCACCACCTCCGACACCACCACCACCTCCGACACCACCACCACGTCCGACACCACCACCACGTCCGACACCACCACCACGTCCGACACCACCACCACGTCCGACACCACCACCACGTCCAACACCACCACCACGTCCAACACCACCACCACGTCCAACACCACCACGTCCAACACCACCACCACGTCCAACACCACCACCACGTCCAACACCACCACCACGTCCATGTCCACCACCACGTCCACGTCCACCACCACCACGTCCACCACCACCACGTCCACCACCACCACGTCCACGTCCACCACCACCACGTCCACCACCACCACGTCCACCACCACCACGTCCACCACCACCACGTCCACCACCACCACGTCCACCACCACCACGTCCACCACCACCACGTCCACCACCACCACCACCACGTCGTCCACCACCACCACCACGTCGTCCACCACCACCACCACGTCGTCCACCACCACCACCACGTCGTCCACCACCACCACCACCACGTCGTCCACCACCACCACCGCCACGTCGTCCACCACCACCACCACGTCGTCCACCACCACCACGTCGTCCACCACCACCACGCCGTCCACCACCACCACCACGTCGTCCACCACCACCACCACGTCGTCCACCACCACCACGTCGTCCACCACCACCACCACGTCGTCCACCACCACCACCACCACGTCATCCACCACCACCACCACGTCGTCCACCACCACCACGTCATCCACCACCACCACGTTGTCCACCACGTCCACCACCATCACATCCACCACGTCCATCACTACCACCACTACCACCACGTCCACCACTACCACCACCACCACCACCACGTCCACCACGTCGTCCACCACCACCACCACGTCGTCCACCACCACCACCACCACGTCGTCCACCACCACCACCACCACGTCGTCCACCACCACCACCACCACGTCGTCCACCACCACCACCACCACGTCGTCCACCACCACCACCACCACGTCGTCCACCACCACCACCACCACCACGTCCACCACCACCACCACCACGTCGTCCACCACCACCACCACCACGTCGTCCACCACCACCACCACGTCGTCCACCACCACCACCACGTCGTCCACCACCACCACCACGTCGTCCACCACCACCACCACGTCGTCCACCACCACCACCACGTCGTCCACCACCACCACCACCACCACCACCACGTCGTCCACCACCACCACCACCACCACGTCGACCACCAACACCACCACCACCACCACGTCCAACACCACCACCACCACCACGTCCACCACGTCGTCCACCACCACCACATCCAACACCACCACCACGACGTCCAATACCACCACCACCACGTCCAACACCACCACCACCACCACGTCCAACACCACCACCACCACCACGTCCAACACCACCACCACCACCACGTCCAACACCACCACCACCACCACGTCCAACACCACCACCACCACCACGTCCAACACCACCACCACCACCACGTCCAACACCACCACCACCACGTCCAACACCACCACCACCACGTCCAACACCACCACCACCACGTCCAACACCACCACCACCACGTCCAACACCACCTCCACCACGTCCACCTCCACCACGTCCACCTCCACCACGTCCACCTCCACCACGTCCACCTCCACCACGTCCACCTCTACCACGTCCACCTCCACCACGTCCACCTCCACCACGTCCACCTCCACCACGTCCACCTCCACCACGTCCACCTCCACCACGTCCACCTCCACCACGTCCACCACCACCACCACGTCCACCACCACCACCACGTCCACCACCACCACCACGTCCACCTCCACCACCACGTCCACCTCCACCACCACGTCCACCTCCACCACCACGTCCACCTCCACCACCACGTCCACCTCCACCACCACGTCCACCACCACCACGTCCACCACCACCACCACGTCCACCACCACCACCACCACCACCACCACGTCCACCACCACCACCACGTCCACCACCACCACCACGTCCACCACCACCACCACGTCCACCACCACCACCACGTCCACCACCATGTCCACCACCATGTCCACCACCATGTCCACCACCATGTCCACCACCATGTCCACCACCATGTCCACCACCACCATGTCCACCACCACCACCACCATGTCCACCACCATGTCCACCACCACCACCATGTCCACCACCACCACCATGTCCACCACCACCATGTCCACCACCACCACCACCATGTCCACCACCACCACCACCACCACGTCCACCACCACGTCCACCACCACCACGTCCACCACCACCACGTCCACCACCACCACGTCCACCACCACCACGTCCACCACCACCACCACGTCCACCACCACCACCACGTCCACCACCACCACCACGTCCACCACCACCACCACGTCCACCACCACCACCACGTCCACCACCACCACCACCACCACGTCCACCACCACCACGTCCACCACCACGTCCACCACCACCACGTCCACCACCACGTCCACCACCACATCCACCACCACGTCCACCACCACATCCACCACCACGTCCACCACCACGTCCACCACCACGTCCACCACCACGACGTCCACCACCACGACGTCCACCACCATCACCACCACCACCACGTCCACCACCACCACCACGTCCACCACCACCACCACGTCCACCACCACCACCACGTCCACCACCACGTCCACCACCACCACCACGTCCACCACCACCACCACGTCCACCACCACGTCCACTACCACGTCCACCACCACGACGTCCACCACCACGACGTCCACCACCACCACTACGACGTCCACCACCATCACCACGACGTCCACCACCACCACCACGACGTCCACCACCACCACCACCACGTCCACCACCACCACCACCACGTCCACCACCACCACAACGTCCACCACCACCACCACCACGTCCACCACCACCACAACGTCCACCACCACCACAACGTCCACCACCACCACAACGTCCACCACCACCACAACGTCCACCACCACCACAACGTCCACCACCACCACGTCCACCACCACCACCACGTCCACCACCACCACCACGTCCATGTCCATGTCCACCACCACCACCACCACGTCCACCACCACCACCACATCCACCATGTCCACCACAACCACCATGTCCACCACAACCACCATGTCCACCACAACCACCATGTCCACCACCACGTCCACCACCAACACCATGTCCTCCACGTCCACCACCACCACCACGTCTACCAAGTCCACCACCACATCCTCCACCACCACATCCTCCACCACCACCACCATAACATCCACCACCATCACGTCTACCACCACCACCACCACGTCACCCACCTCCACGTCACCCACCACCACGTCACCCACCTCCACGTCACCCACCTCCACGTCACCCACCTCCCCGTCATCCACCTCCACCACGTCATCCACCTCCACCACGTCATCCACCTCCACCACGTCATCCACCTCCACCACGTCATCCACCTCCACCACGTCATCCACATCCACCACATCCACGTCCACCACGACCACGTCCACCATGTCCACCACCACGTCCACCTCCTCCTCCTCCACCACGTCCTTCACCTCCACCACATCCTGCACCTCCACCACGTCCTGCACCTCCACCACGTCCTGCACCTCCACCACGTCCTGCACCTCCACCACGTCCTGCACCTCCACCACGTCCTCCACCTCCACCACGTCCTCCACCTCCACCACGTCCTCCACCTCCACCACGTCCTCCTACTCATGCTCCACCTCCACCACGTCCTCCACCACCTCCACCACGTCCTCCACCACCTCCACCATGTCCACCACCACCACCACCACGTCCACCACCACCATGTCCTCCACCACCTCCACCATCTCCACCATGTCCACCACCACCTCCACCACCATATCCTCTTCTACCACAAAGTCCACCTCCACCACCAAGTCCACCTCCACCACGTCATCCACCTCCACCACGTCATCCACCTCCACCACGTCATCCACCTCCACCACGTCATCCACCTCCACCACGTCATCCACCTCCACCACGTCATCCACCTCCACCACGTCATCCACCTCCACCACGTCATCCACCTCCACCACGTCATCCACCTCCACCACGTCATCCACCTCCACCACGTCATCCACCTCCACCACGTCATCCACCTCCACCATGTCCTCCACCACGTCCTCCACCACCATGTCCTCCACCACCACCACCATGTCCTCCACCACATCCTCCACCACCACCATGTCCTCCACCACCACCACCACCACCACCACCACCATGTCCTCCACCACCACCACCACCATGTCCTCCACCACCACCACCACCATGTCCTCCACCACCACCATGTCCTCCACCACCACCATGTCCTCCACCACCACCATGTCCTCCACCACCACCATGTCCTCCACCACCACCATGTCCTCCACCACCACCACGTCCATCACCATGTCCACCACCACCACCACGTCCACCACCACTTCCACCACCACATCCACCACCACATCCACCACCACATCCACCACCACATCCACCACTTCCACCACCACATCCACCACCACATCCACCACCACATCCACCACCACATCCACCACCACATCCACCACCTCCACCACCACATCCACCACCTCCACCACCACATCCACCACCTCCACCACATCCACCACCACCACCATGTCCACCATGTCCACCACCACGTCCTCTACCACCTCCACCATGTCCACCACCACATCCTCCACCTCCACCACGTCATCCACCTCCACCACGTCCTCCACCTCCACCACGTCCTCCACCTCCACCACCTCCACCACGTCCTCCACCTCCGTCCTCCACCTCCACCACGTCCTCCACCTCCACCACGTCCCCCACCTCCACCACGTCCACCACCACCACCACAACCACGTCCTCCACCACCACCACAACCACGTCCAACACCACCACCACGTCCACCACCACGTCCACCACCACCACTACGGCCACCACCACCACCACGTCGACCACCAACACCACCACCACTACCACCACGTCCAACACCACCACCACCACCACGTCCAACACCACCACCACCACCACGTCCACCACGTCGTCCACCACCACCACATCCAACACCACCACCACGACGTCCAATACCACCACCACCACGTCCAACACCACCACCACCACCACGTCCAACACCACCACCACCACCACGTCCAACACCACCACCACCACCACGTCCAACACCACCACCACCACCACGTCCAACACCACCACCACCACCACGTCCAACACCACCACCACGTCCAACACCACCACCACCACGTCCAACACCACCACCACCACGTCCAACACCACCACCACCACCACGTCCACCTCCACCACGTCCACCTCCACCACGTCCACCTCCACCACGTCCACCTCCACCACGTCCACCTCCACCACGTCCACCTCCACCACGTCCACCTCCACCACGTCAACCTCCACCACGTCAACCTCCACCACGTCCACCTCCACCACGTCCACCTCCACCACGTCCACCTCCACCACGTCCACCTCCACCACGTCCACCTCCACCACGTCCACCTCCACCACGTCCACCTCCACCACGTCCACCTCCACCACGTCCACCTCCACCACGTCCACCTCCACCACGTCCACCACCACCACCACGTCCACCACCACCACCACATCCACCTCCACCACCACGTCCACCTCCACCACCACGTCCACCTCCACCACCACGTCCACCTCCACCACCACGTCCACCTCCACCACCACGTCCACCTCCACCACCACGTCCACCTCCACCACCACGTCCACCTCCACCACCACGTCCACCACCACCACCACGTCCACCACCACCACCACCACCACCACGTCCACCACCACCACCACGTCCACCACCACCACCACGTCCACCACCACCACCACGTCCACCACCACCATGTCCACCACCATGTCCACCACCATGTCCACCACCATGTCCACCACCACCATGTCCACCACCACCACCACCACCATGTCCACCACCATGTCCACCACCACCATGTCCACCACCACCACCACCATGTCCACCACCATGTCCACCACCACCATGTCCACCACCACCACCACCATGTCCACCACCATGTCCACCACCACCATGTCCACCACCACCACCACCATGTCCACCACCACCACCACCACCACCACCACGTCCACCACCACCACGTCCACCACCACCACGTCCACCACCACCACGTCCACCACCACCACGTCCACCACCACCACCACGTCCACCACCACCACCATGTCCACCACCACCACCACCACCACGTTCACCACCACGTTCACCACCACGTCCACCACCACGTCCACCACCACGTCCACCACCACGTCCACCACCACGTCCACCACCACGTCCACCACCACATCCACCACCACGTCCACCACCACGTCCACCACCACGTCCACCACCACGTCCACCACCACGTCCACCACCACGACGTCCACCACCATCACCACCACCACCACGTCCACCACCACCACCACGTCCACCACCACCACCACGTCCACCACCACCACCACGTCCACCACCACGTCCACCACCACCACCACGTCCACCACCACGTCCACTACCACGTCCACCACCACGACGTCCACCACCACGACGTCCACCACCACCACTACGACGTCCACCACCATCACCACGACGTCCACCACCACCACCACGACGTCCACCACCACCACCACGACGTCCACCACCACCACCACCACGTCCACCACCACCACAACGTCCACCAAAACGTCCACCACCACCACAACGTCCACCACCACCACAACGTCCACCACCACCACAACGTCCACCACCACCACAACGTCCACCACCACCACGTCCACCACCACCACGTCCACCACCACCACCACGTCCATGTCCATGTCCACCACCACCACCACCACGTCCACCACCACCACCACATCCACCATGTCCACCACAACCACCATGTCCACCACAACCACCATGTCCACCACAACCACCATGTCCACCACCACGTCCACCACCAACACCATGTCCTCCACGTCCACCACCACCACCACGTCTACCAAGTCCACCACCACCACCACATCCTCCACCACCACATCCTCCACCACCACCACCATAACATCCACCACCATCACGTCTACCACCACCACCACCACGTCACCCACCTCCACGTCACCCACCACCACGTCACCCACCTCCACGTCACCCACCTCCACGTCACCCACCTCCACCACGTCATCCACCTCCACCACGTCATCCACCTCCACCACGTCATCCACCTCCACCACGTCATCCACCTCCACCACGTCATCCACCTCCACCACGTCATCCACATCCACCACATCCACGTCCACCACGACCACGTCCACCATGTCCACCACCACGTCCACCTCCTCCTCCTCCACCACGTCCTTCACCTCCACCACATCCTGCACCTCCACCACGTCCTGCACCTCCACCACGTCCTGCACCTCCACCACGTCCTGCACCTCCACCACGTCCTCCACCTCCACCACGTCCTCCACCTCCACCACGTCCTCCACCTCCACCATGTCCTCCTACTCATGCTCCACCTCCACCACGTCCTCCACCACCTCCACCACGTCCTCCACCACCTCCACCACGTCCTCCACCACCTCCACCACGTCCACCACCACCACCACCACGTCCACCACCACCATGTCCTCCACCACCTCCACCATCTCCACCATGTCCACCACCATATCCTCTTCTACCACAAAGTCCACCTCCACCACCAAGTCCACCTCCACCACCAAGTCCACCTCCACCACGTCATCCACCTCCACCACGTCATCCACCTCCACCACGTCATCCACCTCCACCACGTCATCCACCTCCACCACGTCATCCACCTCCACCACGTCATCCACCTCCACCACGTCATCCACCTCCACCACGTCATCCACCTCCACCACGTCATCCACCTCCACCACGTCATCCACCTCCACCACGTCATCCACCTCCACCACGTCATCCACCTCCACCACGTCATCCACCTCCACCACGTCATCCACCTCCACCACGTCATCCACCACGTCCTCCACCACCATGTCCTCCACCACCACCACCATGTCCTCCACCACATCCTCCACCACCACCACCATGTCCTCCACCACCACCACCATGTCCTCCACCACCATGTCCTCCACCACCACCATGTCCTCCACCACCACCATGTCCTCCACCACCACCATGTCCTCCACCACCACCATGTCCTCCACCACCACCATGTCCTCCACCACCACCATGTCCTCCACCACCACCATGTCCTCCACCACCACCACGTCCATCACCACCACCACGTCCATCACCATGTCCACCACCACCACCACGTCCACCACCACTTCCACCACCACATCCACCACCACATCCACCACCACATCCACCACCTCCACCACCACATCCACCACCTCCACCACCACATCCACCACCTCCACCACATCCACCACCACCACCATGTCCACCATGTCCACCACCACGTCCTCTACCACCTCCACCATGTCCACCACCACATCCTCCACCTCCACCACGTCATCCACCTCCACCACGTCCTCCACCTCCACCACGTCCTCCACCTCCACCACGTCCTCCACCTCCGTCCTCCACCTCCACCACGTCCTCCACCTCCACCACGTCCCCCACCTCCACCACGTCCACCACCACCACCACGTCCTCCACCACCACCACAACCACGTCCAACACCACCACCACGTCCACCACCACGTCCACCACCACCACCACCACTACGGCCACCACCACCACCACGGCCACCACCACCACAGCCACCACCACCACGTCCACCACGTCCACCACCACCACGTCCACCACCACCACGTCCACCACCACCACGTCCACCACCACCACGTCCACATCCTCTACCACTACCACCACCACGTCCACCACCACCACGTCCACCACCACCACCACGTCCACCACCACCACCACGTCCACCACCACCACCACGTCCACCACCACCACCACGTCCACCACCACCACCACGTCCACCACCACCACCACGTCCACCACCACCACCACGTCCACCACCACCACCACGTCCACCACCACCACGTCCACCACCACCACGTCCACCACCACCACGTCCACCACCACCACGTCCACCACCACCACGTCCACCACCACCACGTCCACCACCACCACGTCCACCACCACAGCCACCACGTCGCCCACCACAGCCACCACGTCGCCCACCACCACCACCACGTCGCCCACCACCACCACCACGTCGCCCACCACCACGTCGCCCACCACCACGTCGCCCACCACCACGTCGCCCACCACCACGTCGCCCACCACCACGTCGCCCACCACCACGTCGCCCACCACCACCACCACGTCGCCCACCACCACCACCACGTCGCCCACCACCACCACCACGTCGCCCACCACCACCACCACGTCGCCCACCACCACCACCATGTCACCCACCACCACCACCACGTCGCCCACCACCACCACCACGTCACCCACCACCTCCACCACGTCCACCTCCACCACGTCCACCTCCACCACGTCCACCTCCACCACGTCCATCTCCACCACGTCCATCTCCACCACGTCCACCTCCACCACGTCCACCTCCACCACGTCCACCTCCACCACGCCCACCACCACAACGTCCACCACCACAACATCCACCACCACCACGTCCACCACCACCACCACGTCCACCACCACCACGTCCGCCACCACCACATCCGCCACCACCATATCCTCTTCTACCACAAAGTCCACCTCCACCACCAAGTCCACCTCCACCACGTCATCCACCTCCACCATGTCATCCACCTCCACCACGTCATCCACCTCCACCACGTCATCCACCTCCACCACGTCATCCACCTCCACCACGTCATCCACCTCCACCACGTCATCCACCTCCACCACGTCATCCACCTCCACCACGTCATCCACCTCCACCACGTCATCCACCTCCACCACGTCATCCACCTCCACCATGTCCTCCACCACGTCCTCCACCACCATGTCCTCCACCACCACCACCATGTCCTCCACCACATCCTCCACCACCACCACCATGTCCTCCACCACCACCACCACCACCATGTCCTCCACCACCACCACCACCACCACCATGTCCTCCACCACCACCACCACCATGTCCTCCACCACCACCACCACCACCACCATGTCCTCCACCACCACCACCACCATGTCCTCCACCACCACCATGTCCTCCACCACCACCATGTCCTCCACCACCACCATGTCCTCCACCACCACCATGTCCTCCACCACCACCACGTCCATCACCATGTCCACCACCACCACCACGTCCACCACCACTTCCACCACCACATCCACCACCACATCCACCACCACATCCACCACCACATCCACCACTTCCACCACCACATCCACCACCACATCCACCACCACATCCACCACCACATCCACCACCACATCCACCACCTCCACCACCACATCCACCACCTCCACCACCACATCCACCACCTCCACCACATCCACCACCACCACCATGTCCACCATGTCCACCACCACGTCCTCTACCACCTCCACCATGTCCACCACCACATCCTCCACCTCCACCACGTCATCCACCTCCACCACGTCCTCCACCTCCACCACGTCCTCCACCTCCACCACGTCCTCCACCTCCACCACGTCCTCCACCTCCGTCCTCCACCACCACCACGTCCTCCACCTCCACCACGTCCCCCACCTCCACCACATCCACCACCACCACCACAACCACGTCCTCCACCACCACCACAACCACGTCCAACACCACCACGTCCACCACCACCACCACCACTACGGCCACCACCACCACCACGTCGACCACCAACACCACCACCACCACCACGTCCACCACGTCGTCCACCACCACCACATCCAACACCACCACCACCACCACGTCCAACACCACCACCACCACCACGTCCAACACCACCACCACCACCACGTCCAACACCACCACCATGTCCAACACCACCACCACCACCACGTCCAACACCACCACCACCACCACGTCCAACACCACCACCACCACCACGTCCAACACCACCACCACCACGTCCAACACCACCACCACCACCACGTCCAACACCACCACCACCACCACGTCCAACACCACCACCACCACCACGTCCAACACCACCACCACGTCCAACACCACCACCACCACGTCCAACACCACCACCACCACGTCCAACACCACCTCCACCACGTCCACCTCCACCACGTCCACCTCCACCACGTCCACCTCCACCACGTCCACCTCCACCAGGTCCACCTCCACCACGTCCACCTCCACCACGTCCACCACGTCCACCTCCACCACGTCCACCTCCACCACGTCCACCTCCACCACGTCCACCTCCACCACGTCCACCTCCACCACGTCCACCTCCACCACGTCCACCTCCACCACGTCCACCTCCACCACGTCCACCTCCACCACGTCCACCTCCACCACGTCCACCTCCACCACCACGTCCACCACCACCACCACGTCCACCACCACCACCACGTCCACCTCCACCACCACGTCCACCTCCACCACCACGTCCACCTCCACCACCACGTCCACCTCCACCACCACGTCCACCTCCACCACCACGTCCACCTCCACCACCACGTCCACCTCCACCACCACGTCCACCTCCACCACCACGTCCACCACCACCACCACGTCCACCACCACCACCACCACCACCACCACCACGTCCACCACCACCACCACGTCCACCACCACCACCACCACCACCACCACCACGTCCACCACCACCACCACGTCCACCACCACCACCACCATGTCCACCACCATGTCCACCACCATGTCCACCACCATGTCCACCACCATGTCCACCACCACCATGTCCACCACCACCATGTCCACCACCATGTCCACCACCACCATGTCCACCACCACCACCACCATGTCCACCACCATGTCCACCACCACCATGTCCACCACCACCACCACCATGTCCACCACCACCACCACCACCATGTCCACCACCACCACCACCACCACGTCCACCACCACCACCACCACCACCACCACATCCACCACCACCACGTCCACCACCACCACGTCCACCACCACCACGTCCACCACCACCACCACCACGTCCACCACCACCACCACCACCACGTCCACCACCACCACGTCCACCACCACGTCCACCACCACATCCACCACCACGTCCACCACCACGTCCACCACCACGTCCACCACCACGTCCACCACCACGTCCACCACCACGTCCACCACCACGTCCACCACCACGTCCACCACCACGTCCACCACCACGTCCACCACCACGTCCACTACCACGTCCACCACCACGTCCACCACCACGTCCACCACCACGTCCACCACCACGACGTCCACCACCATCACCACCACCACCACGTCCACCACCACCACCACGTCCACCACCACCACCACGTCCACCACCACCACCACGTCCACCACCACGTCCACCACCACCACCACGTCCACCACCACGTCCACTACCACGTCCACCACCACGACGTCCACCACCACGACGTCCACCACCACCACTACGACGTCCACCACCACCACCACGACGTCCACCACCACCACCACCACGTCCACCACCACCACAACGTCCACCACCATCACAACGTCCACCACCACCACAACGTCCACCACCACCACAACGTCCACCACCACCACAACGTCCACCACCACCACAATGTCCACCACCACCACATCCACCACCACCACCACCACAATGTCCACCACCACCACATCCACCACCACCACCACGTCCATGTCCATGTCCACCACCACCACCACCACGTCCACCACCACCACCACATCCACCATGTCCACCACAACCACCATGTCCACCACAACCACCATGTCCACCACAACCACCATGTCCACCACCACGTCCACCACCAACACCATGTCCTCCACGTCCACCACCACCACCACGTCTACCAAGTCCACCACCACCACCACATCCTCCACCACCACATCCTCCACCACCACCACCATAACATCCACCACCATCACGTCTACCACCACCACCACCACGTCACCCACCTCCACGTCACCCACCACCACGTCACCCACCTCCCCGTCATCCACCTCCACCACGTCATCCACCTCCACCACGTCATCCACCTCCACCACGTCATCCACCTCCACCATGTCATCCACCTCCACCACGTCATCCACCTCCACCACGTCATCCACCTCCACCACGTCATCCACATCCACCACATCCACGTCCACCACGACCACGTCCACCATGTCCACCACCACGTCCACCTCCTCCTCCTCCACCACGTCCTTCACCTCCACCACATCCTGCACCTCCACCACGTCCTGCACCTCCACCACGTCCTGCACCTCCACCACATCCTGCACCTCCACCACGTCCTGCACCTCCACCACGTCCTGCACCTCCACCTCCACCACGTCCTCCACCTCCACCACGTCCTCCACCTCCACCATGTCCTCCACCTCCACCATGTCCTCCTACTCATGCTCCACCTCCACCACGTCCTCCACCACCTCCACCACGTCCTCCACCACCTCCACCGTGTCCACCACCACCACCACGTCCACCACCACCATGTCCTCCACCACCTCCACCATCTCCACCATGTCCTCCACCACCTCCACCATCTCCACCATGTCCACCACCACCTCCACCACCATATCCTCTTCTACCACAAAGTCCACCTCCACCACCAAGTCCACCTCCACCACGTCATCCACCTCCACCACGTCATCCACCTCCACCACGTCATCCACCTCCACCACGTCATCCACCTCCACCATGTCATCCACCTCCACCACGTCATCCACCTCCACCACGTCATCCACCTCCACCACGTCATCCACCTCCACCACGTCATCCACTTCCACCACGTCATCCACCTCCACCACGTCATCCACCTCCACCACGTCATCCACCTCCACCACGTCATCCACCTCCACCACGTCATCCACCTCCACCACGTCATCCACCTCCACCACGTCATCCACCTCCACCATGTCCTCCACCACGTCCTCCACCACCATGTCCTCCACCACCACCACCATGTCCTCCACCACATCCTCCACCACCACCACCATGTCCTCCACCACCACCACCACCACCATGTCCTCCACCACCATGTCCTCCACCACCACCATGTCCTCCACCACCACCATGTCCTCCACCACCACCATGTCCTCCACCACCACCATGTCCTCCACCACCACCATGTCCTCCACCACCACCATGTCCTCCACCACCACCACGTCCATCACCACCACCACGTCCATCACCATGTCCACCACCACCACCACATCCACCACCACTTCCACCACCACATCCACCACCACATCCACCACCACATCCACCACCTCCACCACCACCACATCCACCACCTCCACCACCACATCCACCACCTCCACCACATCCACCACCACCACCATGTCCACCATGTCCACCACCACGTCCTCTACCACCTCCACCATGTCCACCACCACATCCTCCACCTCCACCACGTCATCCACCTCCACCACGTCCTCCACCTCCACCACGTCCTCCACCTCCACCACGTCCTCCACCTCCACCACGTCCTCCACCTCCACCACGTCCTCCACCTCCACCACCACCACGTCCTCCACCACCACCACAACCACGTCCAACACCACCACCACGTCCACCACCACGTCCACCACCACCACCACCACTACGGCCACCACCACCACCACGGCCACCACCACCACGGCCACCACCACCACAGCCACCACCACCACGTCCACCACGTCCACCACCACCACGTCCACCACCACCACGTCCACCACCACCACGTCCACCACCACCACGTCCACATCCTCTACCACTACCACCACCACGTCCACCACCACCACGTCCACCACCACGTCCACCACCACCACGTCCACCACCACGTCCACCACCACCACGTCCACCACCACCACCACGTCCACCACCACCACCACGTCCACCACCACCACCACGTCCACCACCACCACGTCCACCACCACCACGTCCACCACCACCACGTCCACCACCACCACGTCCACCACCACCACGTCCACCACCACCACGTCCACCACCACCACGTCCACCACCACCACGTCCACCACCACCACGTCCACCACCACCACGTCCACCACCACCACGTCCACCACCACCACGTCGCCCACCACCACCACGTCGCCCACCACCACCACGTCGCCCACCACCACCACCACCACGTCGCCCACCACCACCACGTCGCCCACCACCACCACCACGTCGCCCACCACCACGTCGCCCACCACCACGTCGCCCACCACCACGTCGCCCACCACCACCACCACGTCGCCCACCACCACCACCACGTCGCCCACCACCACCACCACGTCGCCCACCACCACCACCACGTCGCCCACCACCACCACGTCACCCACCACCACCACCACGTCGTCGTCCACCACCACCACCACCACCACCACGTCGTCCACCACCACGTCGTCCACCTCCACCACGTCCACCTCCACCACGTCCACCTCCACCACGTCCACCTCCACCACGTCCACCTCCACCACGTCCATCTCCACCACGTCCATCTCCACCACGTCCACCTCCACCACGTCCACCTCCACCACGTCCACCTCCACCACGCCCACCACCACAACGTCCACCACCACAACGTCCACCACCACAACGTCCACCACCACCACGTCCACCACCACCACCACGTCCACCACCACCACCACGTCCACCACCACCACCACGTCCACCACCACCACGTCCGCCACCACCACATCCGCCACCACCACCACGTCCACCACCACCTCCACCATGTCCACCACCACCTCCACCACGTCCACCACGTCCACCACCACCACCACCACCACCACCTCCACCACATCCGCCACCACATCCGCCACCACCTCCACCACCATGTCCACCACCACCTCCACCACCATGTCCACCACCACCATGTCCACCACCACCTCCACCACCATGTCCACCACCACCACAACGTCCAATACCACCACCACAATGTCCATCACCACCACAACGTCCACCACCACCACCACAACGTCCACCACCACCACCACAACGTCCACCACCACCACCACAACGTCCACCACCACCACCACAACGTCCACCACCACCACCACAACGTCCACCACCACCACCACAACGTCCACCACCACCACCACAACGTCCAATACCACCACCACAACGTCCATCACCACCACAACGTCCACCACCACCACCACAACGTCCACCACCACCACCACAACGTCCACCACCACCACCACAACGTCCACCACCACCACCACAACGTCCACCACCACCACCACAACGTCCACCACCACCACCACAACGTCCACCACCACCACCACAACGTCCACCACCACCACCACAACGTCCACCACCACCACCACTTCCACCACCACCACCACTTCCACCACCACCACCACTTCCACCACCACGTCCACCACCACGTCCACCACCACCACCACCACGTCCACCACCACCACCACCACGTCCACCACCACCACTTCCACCACCACCACCACGACGTCCACCACGTCCACGACCACCACCACGTCCACCACCACCACGTCCACCACCACCACGTCCACCACCACCACGTCCACCACCACCACGTCCACCACCACCACGTCCACCACCACCACGTCCACCACCACCACGTCCACCACCACCACGTCCACCACCACCATGTCCACCACCACCACCACCACCATGTCCACCACCACCACCACCACCACCACGTCCACCACCACCACCACCATGTCCACCACCACCACCACGTCCACCACCACCACCACGTCCACCACCACCTCCACCACGTCCACCACCACCTCCACCATGTCCACCACCACCTCCACCATGTCCACCACCATGTCCACCACCACCATATCCACCACAACGTCCACCACCACAACGTCCACCACCACAACGTCCACCACCACAACGTCCACCACCACAACGTCCACCACCACAACGTCCACCACCACAACGTCCACCACCACAACGTCCACCACCACAACGTCCACCACCACAACGTCCACCACCACAACATCCACCACCACCACCACAACGTCCACCACCACAACGTCCACCACCACCACAACGTCCACCACCACCACAACATCCACCACCACCACAACGTCCACCACCACCACAACGTCCACCACCACCACAACGTCCACCACCACGACGTCCACCACCACCACGACGTCCACCACCACCACGACGTCCACCACCACCACGACGTCCACCACCACCACCACGACCACCACCACCACCACCATGTCCACCACCACCACCACCATGTCCACCACCACCTCCACCATGTCCACCACCACCTCCACCATGTCCACCACCACCTCCACCACCACCTCCACCATGTCCACCACCATGTCCACCACCACCACCATGTCCACCACCACCACGACGTCCACCACCACCACGACGTCCACCACCACCACGACGTCCACCACCACCACGACGTCCACCACCACCACGACGTCCACCACCACCACCACGTCCACCACCACCACGACGTCCACCACCACCACCACCTCCACCATGTCCACCACCACCTCCACCATGTCCACCACCACCTCCACCATGTCCACCACCACCACCATGTCCACCACCACCACCATATCCACCACATCGTCCACCACCACCACGTCCACCACCACAACGTCCACCACCACAACGTCCACCACCACAACGTCCACCACCACAACGTCCACCACCACAACGTCCACCACCACAACGTCCACCACCACAACGTCCACCACCACAACGTCCACCACCACAACGTCCACCACCACGACGTCCACCACCACCACGACGTCCACCACCACCACGACGTCCACCACCACCACGACGTCCACCACCACCACGACGTCCACCACCACCACGACGTCCACCACCACCACGACGTCCACCGCCACCACCACGACGTCCACCGCCACCACCACGACGTCCACCGCCACCACCACGACGTCCACCGCCACCACCACGACGTCCACCGCCACCACCACGACGTCCACCGCCACCACGACGTCCACCACCACGTCCACCACCACGTCCACCGCCACGTCCACCGCCACCACCACATCCGCCACCACCACCACGTCCACCACCACATCCACCATGTCCACCACCACCTCCACCACGTCCACCACCACCTCCACCACGTCCACCACCATGTCTACCACCACCACGTCCACCACCACCACCACGTCCACCACCACCACCACCACCTCCACCACCACCACCACCACCACCTCCACCACCACGTCCACCACCACGTCCAACACCACCACCACCACGTCCAACACCACCACCACCACCACATCCAACACCACCACCACGTCCAACACCACCACCACCACGTCCAACACCACCACCACCACGTCCAACACCACCACCACCACGTCCAACACCACCACCACCACGTCCAACACCACCACCACCACGTCCAACACCACCACCACCACGTCCAACACCACCTCCACCACGTCCACCTCCACCACCTCCACCTCCACCACGTCCACCTCCACCACGTCCACCTCCACCACGTCCACCTCCACCACGTCCACCTCCACCACGTCCACCTCCACCACGTCCACCTCCACCACGTCCACCTCCACCACGTCCACCTCCACCACCACGTCCACCTCCACCACCATGTCCACCTCCACCACCACGTCCACCTCCACCACCACGTCCACCTCCACCACCACGTCCACCTCCACCACCACGTCCACCTCCACCACCACGTCCACCACCACCACCACGTCCACCACCACCACCACCACCACCACCACGTCCACCACCACCACCACGTCCACCACCACCACCACGTCCACCACCACCACCACGTCCACCACCATGTCCACCACCATGTCCACCACCACCATGTCCACCACCACCACCACCATGTCCACCACCACCACCACCACCACGTCCACCACCACCACGTCCACCACCACCACCACGTCCACCACCACCACGTCCACCACCACCACGTCCACCACCACCACGTCCACCACCACCACCACGTCCACCACCACCACCACCATGTCCACCACCACCACCACGTCCACCACCACCACCACGTCCACCACCACCACCACGTCCACCACCACCACACGTCTACCACCACCACCACCACCACGTCCACCACCACGTTCACCACCACGTCCACCACCACGTCCACCACCACGTCCACCACCACGTCCACCACCACGTCCACCACCACGTCCACCACCACGTCCACCACCACGTCCACCACCACGTCCACCACCACGTCCACCACCACGTCCACCACCACGACGTCCACCACCACGACGTCCACCACCACCACCACCACCACCACGTCCACCACCACCACCACGTCCACCACCACCACCACGTCCACCACGTCCACCACCACGTCCACCACCACGTCCACCACCACGTCCACCACCACGTCCACCACCACGTCCACCACCACGTCCACCACCACGTCCACCACCACGTCCACCACCACGTCCACCACCACCACCACCACGTCCACCACCACCACGTCCACCACGTCCACCACCACGTCCACCACGTCCACCACCACCACGTCCACCACCACCACGACGTCCACCACCACCACAACGTCCACCACCACCACCACCACGTCCACCACCACCACCACGTCCACCACCACCACCACGTCCACCACCACCACCACATCCACCACCACCACCACGTCCACCACCACCACATCCACCACCACCACGTCCACCACGTCCACCACCACGTCCACCACGTCCACCACCATGTCCACCACCACCTCCACCACCACGTCCACCACCACCACGTCCACCACCACCACCACGTCCACCACCACCACAACGTCCACCACCACCACCACAACGTCCACCACCACCACCACAACGTCCACCACCACCACCACAACGTCCACCACCACCACCACAACGTCCACCACCACCACCACAACGTCCACCACCACCACCACAACGTCCACCACCACCACCACAACGTCCACCACCACAACGTCCACCACCACCACCACAACGTCCACCACCACCACCACAACGTCCACCACCACCACCACAACGTCCACCACCACCACCACGACGTCCACCACCACCACCACGACGTCCACCACCACCACCACCACGACGTCCACCACCACCACCACGACGTCCACCACCACCACCACGACGTCCACCACCACCACCACGACGTCCACCACCACCACCACGACGTCCACCACCACCACAACGTCCACCACCACCACAACGTCCACCACCATCATAACGTCCACCACCATCACAACGTCCACCACCACCACAACGTCCACCACCACCACAACGTCCACCACCACCACCACATCCACCACCACCACCATGTCCACCACCACCACCACCACCACCACGACCACCACCACCACGTCCACCACCACCACCACGTCCACCACCACCACCACCACGTCCACCACCACCACCACGTCCACCACCACCACGTCAACCACCACCACGTCCACCACCACCACGTCCACCACCACCACGTCCACCACCACCACCACGTCCACCACCACCACCACGTCCACCACCACCACCACGTCCACCACCACCACCACGTCCACCACCACCACCACGTCCACCACCACCACCACGTCCACCACCACCACCACGTCCACCACCACGTCCACCACCACTACCACGTCCACCACCACGTCCACCACCACGTCCACCACCACGTCCACCACCACCACCATGTCCACCACCACCACCACCACGTCCACCACCACGTCCACCACGTCCACCACCACGTCCACCACCACCACCACGTCCACCACCACCACCACGTCCACCACCACCACCACGTCCACCACCACGTCCACCATGTTCACCACCACATCCACCACGTCCACCATGTCCACCACCACCTCCACCACCTCCACCATGTCCACCACCACCTCCACCACGTCCACCACCACCTCCACCACGTCCACCACCACCATATCCACCACCACGACCACCACCACCACGTCCACCACCACCACCACCACGTCCACCACCACGTCCACCACCACCACCACGTCCACCACCACCACCATGTCCACCACCACCACCACGTCCACCACCACCACCACGTCCACCACCACATCCACCATGTCCACCATGTTCACCACCACATCCACCACGTCCACCACGTCCACCATGTCCACCACCACCTCCACCATGTCCACCACCACCTCCACCACGTCCACCACCACCTCCACCACGTCCACCACCACCATATCCACCACCACCACCACGTCCACCACCACCATCACCACGTCCACCACCACCACCACCACCACCTCTACCATGTCCACCACCACCTCCACCATGTCCACCACCACCTCCACCACCATGTCCACCACCACCACCTCCACCACCACGTCCACCACCACCACCTCCACCACCATGTCCACCACCACCACCTCCACCACCATGTCCACCACCACCACCTCCACCACCATGTCCACCACCACCACCACCACCTCCACCACCACCTCCACCACCACCTCCACCACCACCTCCACCACAACGTCCACCACCACCACAACGTCCACCACCACCACAACGTCCACCACCACCACAACGTCCACCACCACCACAACGTCCACCACCACCACAACGTCCACCACCACCACATCGTCCACCACCACCACAACGTCCACCACCACCACAACGTCCACCACCACCACAACGTCCACCACCACCACAACGTCCACCACCACCACATCGTCCACCACCACCACAACGTCCACCACCACCACATCGTCCACCACCACCACATCGTCCACCACCACCACATCGTCCACCACCACCACGTCCACCACCACCACCACGTCCACCACTACCACCATGTCCACCACCACCACCATGTCCACCACCACCACCATGTCCATCACCACCACCACCACCACGTCCACCACCACCACCACGTCCACCACCACCACCACCACGTCCACCACCACCTCCACCACCATGTCCACCACCACCTCCACCACCATGTCCACCACCACCTCCACCACCATGTCCACCACCACCTCCACCACCATGTCCACCACCACCTCCACCACCTCCACCACCATGTCTACCACCTCTACCACCTCCACCACCATGTCTACCACGTCCACCACCACAACGTCCACCACCACAACGTCCACCACCACAACGTCCACCACCACAACGTCCACCACCACAACGTCCACCACCACAACGTCCACCACCACAACGTCCACCACCACAACGTCCACCACAACGTCCACCACGTCCACCACCATGTCCACCACCACCACGTCCACCACCACCACCACGTCCACCACCACCACCACCACGTCCACCACCACCACCACCACCACGTCCACCACCACCTCCACCTCCACCTCCACCACCACCACCATGTCCACCACCACGTCCACCACCATGACGTCCACCACCACGACGTCCACCACCACCACTACGACGTCCACCACCACCATGTCCACCACCACCACGTTCACCACCACCACGTCCACCACCACCACCACCACCACCACCACCACCACGTCCATCACCACCACGTCCATCACCACCACGTCCACCACCACCACCACCAACACCACGTCCACCACCACCACAACGTCCACCACCACCACAACGTCCACCACCACCACAACGTCCACCACCACCACAACGTCCACCACCACCACAACGTCCACCACCACCACAACGTCCACCACCACCACAACGTCCACCACCACCACAACGTCCACCACCACCACAACGTCCACCACCACCACAACGTCCACCACCACAACGTCCACCACCACAACATCCACCACCACAACGTCCACCACCACCACCACAACATCCACCACCACGTCCACCACCACCACGTCCACCACCACCACGTCCACCACCACCACGTCAACCACCACGTCAACCACCACATCCACCACCACCACCACATCCACCACCACCACCACATCCACCACCACCACGTCCACCACCACCACCACGTCCACCACCACCACCACGTCCACCACCACGTCCACCACCACCACGTCCACCACCACCACCACGTCCACCACCACCACAACGTCCACCACCACCACAATGTCCACCACCACCACAACGTCCACCACAACGTCCACCACCACCACAACGTCCACCACCACCACCACGTCCACCACCACCACCACGTCCACCACCACCACCACGTCCACCACCACCATGTCCTCCATCACTACCACGATATCCACCACCATGTCCACCACCACCTCCACATCCTCTTCCACCACCACAACGTCCACCACCACCACAACGTCCACCACCACCACAACGTCCACCACCACCACAACGTCCACCACCACCACCACATCCACCACCACCACCACATCCACCACCACGTCCACCACCACCACCACGTCCACCACCACCACCACGTCCACCACCACCACCACGTCCACCACCACCACCACGTCCACCACCACCACCATGTCCACCACCACCACCACATCCACCATCAAGTCCACCACCTCCACCTTGTCCACCACCACCACGTCCACCACCATGTCCTCCACCACCACCACCACCACGTCCACCACCATGTCCTCCACCACCACCACCACGTCCTCCACCACGTCCTCCACCTCCACCACGTCCTCCACCTCCACCACGTCCAGCACCACCATGTCCTAACCCACCATGACGTCTACCACCACCACGACGTCCACCACCACCACCACGACGTCCACCACCACCACCACCACCACGACGTCCACCACCACCACCACCACCACGACGTCCACCACCACCACCACCACCACGACGTCCACCACCACCACCACGATGTCCACCACCACCACGACGTCCACCACCACCACGATGTCCACCACCACCATGACGTCCACCACCACCATGACGTCCACCACCACCATGACGTCCACCACCACGACGTCCACCACCACCACGACGTCCACCACCACCACCACGACGTCCACCACCACCACGACGTCCACCACCACCACCACGACGTCCACCACCACCACCACGACGTCCACCACCACCACCACGACGTCCACCACCACCACCACGACGTCCACCACCATGACGTCCACCACCACGACGTCCACCACCACGACGTCCACCACCACCACCACCACGACGTCCACCACCACGACGTCCACCACCACCACGACGTCCACCACCACCACGACGTCCACCACCACCACCACGACGTCCACCACCACCACCACGACGTCCACCACCACCACCACGACGTCCACCACCACCACGACGTCCACCACCACCACGACGTCCACCACCACCACGACGTCCAGCACCACCACGACGTCCACCACCACCACCACCACCACGACGTCCACCACCACCACCACCACGACGTCCACCACCACGACGTCCACCACCACCACCACGACGTCCACCACCACCACGATGTCCACCACCACCACGACGTCCACCACCACCACAACGTCCAATACCACCACCACAATGTCCATCACCACCACAACGTCCACCACCACCACCACAACGTCCACCACCACCACCACAACGTCCACCACCACCACCACAACGTCCACCACCACCACCACAACGTCCACCACCACCACCACAACGTCCACCACCACCACCACAACGTCCACCACCACCACCACAACGTCCAATACCACCACCACAATGTCCATCACCACCACAACGTCCACCACCACCACCACAACGTCCACCACCACCACCACAACGTCCACCACCACCACCACAACGTCCACCACCACCACAACGTCCACCACCACCACCACAACGTCCACCACCACAACGTCCACCACCACCACCACAACGTCCACCACCACCACCACAACGTCCACCACCACCACCACAACGTCCACCACCACCACCACGTCCACCACCACCACCACGTCCACCACCACCACCACTTCCACCACCACCACCACTTCCACCACCACCACCACTTCCACCACCACGTCCACCACCACGTCCACCACCACCACCACCACGTCCACCACCACCACCACGACGTCCACCACCACCACCACGACGTCCACCACCACCACCACCACCACGACGTCCACCACCACCACCACGACGTCCACCACCACCACGACGTCCACCACCACCACGATGTCCACCACCACCATGACGTCCACCACCACCATGACGTCCACCACCACGACGTCCACCACCACCACGACGTCCACCACCACCACCACGACGTCCACCACCACCACCACGTCCACCACCACCACCACGACGTCCACCACCACCACCACGACGTCCACCACCACCACCACGACGTCCACCACCACCACCACGACGTCCACCACCACCACCACGACGTCCACCACCATGACGTCCACCACCACGACGTCCACCACCACGACGTCCACCACCACCACCACCACGACGTCCACCACCACGACGTCCACCACCACCACGACGTCCACCACCACCACGACGTCCACCACCACCACCACCACGACATCCACCACCACGACGTCCACCACCACCACGACGTCCACCACCACCACCACGACGTCCACCACCACCACGACGTCCACCACCACCACCACGACGTCCACCACCACCACGACGTCCACCACCACCACGACGTCCACCACCACCACGACGTCCACCACCACCACCACCACCACGACGTCCACCACCACCACCACCACGACGTCCACCACCACGACGTCCACCACCACCACCACGACGTCCACCACCACCACGACGTCCACCACCACCACGACGTCCACCACCACCACCACGACGTCCACCACCACCACCACGACGTCCACCACCACCACGACGTCCACCACCACGACGTCCACCACCACCACGACGTCCACCACCACCACGACGTCCACCACCACCACCACCACGACGTCCACCACCACCACCACCACGACGTCCACCACCACCACCACCACGACGACGTCCACCACCACGACGTCCACCACCACCACCACGACGTCCACCACCACCACCACGACGTCCACCACCACCACCATGACATCCACCACCACCACCACGACATCCACCACCACCACCACGACGTCCGCCACCACCACCACCACCACGTCCGCCACCACCACCACGACGTCCGCCACCACCACCACGACGTCCGCCACCACCACCACGACGTCCGCCACCACCACCACGACGTCCGCCACCACCACCACGACGTCCGCCACCACCACCACGACGTCCGCCACCACCACCACGACGTCCGCCACCACCACCACCACGTCCGCCACCACCACCACGACGTCCACCACCACCACCACGACGTCCACCACCACCACCACGTCCACCACCACGTCCACCACCACCACGTCCACCACCACATCCACCATGTCCACCATGTCCACCACCACCTCCACCATGTCCACCACCACGTCCACCACCACCTCCACCATGTCCACCACCACCTCCACCACCTCCACCACCACCACGTCCACCACCACCACCACCACGTCCACCACCACCACCACGTCCACCACCACCACCACCACCACCACCACGTCCACCACCACATCCGCCACCACCACGTCCACCACCACCTCCACCACCACCTCCACCACCATGTCCACCACCACCTCCACCACCACCTCCACCACCATGTCCACCACCACCATGTCCACCACCACCACCACCACCACGACGTCCACCACCACCACCACGACATCCACCACCACCACCACCACGACGTCCACCACCACCACCACCACGACGTCCACCACCACCACCACCACGACGTCCACCACCACCACCACCACGACGTCCACCACCACCACCACCACGACGTCCACCACCATCACCACGACGTCCACCACCACGACATCCACCACCACCACGACGTCCACCACCACCACAACGTCCACCACCACCACAACGTCCACCACCACCACAACGTCCACCACCACCACAACGTCCATGTCCATGTCCACCACCACCACCACCACCACGTCCACCACCACCACCACCACATCCACATCCACCATGTCCACCACAACCACCACGTCCACCACCACCAACACCATGTCCTCCACGTCCACCACCACCACCACGTCTACCAAGTCCACCACCACCACCACATCCTCCACCACCACCACCACATCCTCCACCACCACCACCACCACAACATCCACCACCATCACGTCTACCACCACCACCACCACGTCCACGTCTACCACCACCACCACCACGTCACCCACCTCCACGTCACCCACCTCCACGTCATCCACCTCCCCGTCATCCACCTCCCCGTCATCCACCTCCACCACGTCATCCACCTCCACCACGTCATCCACCTCCACCACGTCATCCACCTCCACCACATCCACCTCCACCACATCCACGTCCACCACATCCACGTCCACAACGACCACGTCCACAACGACCACGTCCACCACGTCCACGTCCACCACGTCCACGTCCACCATGTCCACCACCACGTCCACCTCCTCCTCCTCCACCACGTCCTCACCACGTCCTTCACCTCCACCATGTTCTCCACCTCCACCACGTCCTCCACCTCCACCACGTCCTCCACCTCCACCACGTCCTCCACCTCCACCACGTCCTGCACCTCCACCACGTCCTGCACCTCCACCACGTCCTGCACCTCCACCACGTCCTCCTACTCATCCTCCACCTCCACCACGTCCTCCACCACCTCCACCATGTCCACCACCTCCACCACCACCACCATGTCCACCACCACCACCATGTCCACCACCTCCACCACTACCATGTCCACCACCACCACATCCACCACCACATCCACCACCACCACCACATCCACCACCACCACGTCCACCACCACCACGTCCACCACCACCACGTCCACCACCACATCCATCATGTCCACCACCACCTCCACCACGTCCACCACCACCATATCCACCACCACCAAATCCACCACATCGTCCACCACAATGTCCACCACCACCATATCCACCACCACCAAATCCACCACATCGTCCACCACAATGTCCACCACCACAACATCCAACTCCACCACCACCACCACAATGTCCACCTCCACCACCACAATGTCCACCACCACCACAATATCCACCACCACCACAATGTCCACCACCACCACAATATCCACCACCACCACAACGTCCACCACCACCACATCCACCACCACCACAACGTCCACCACCACCACATCCACCACCACCACGTCCTCCATCGCTACCACGACACCCACCACCATGTCCTCCACCACCTCCACCATCTCCACCAAGTCCACCTCCACCACCACCACCAAGTCCACCTCCACCACCAAGTCCACCTCCACCACCAAGTCCACCTCCACCACGTCATCCACCTCCACCACGTCATCCACCTCCACCACGTCATCCACCTCCACCACGTCATCCACCTCCACCATGTCCTCCACCACATCCTCCACCACCATGTCCTCCACCACCACCACCATGTCCTCCACCACATCCTCCACCACCATGTCCTCCACCACCACCACCACCATGTCCTCCACCACCACCACCACCATGTCCTCCACCACCACCACCACCACCATGTCCTCCACCACCACCACCACCACCATGTCCTCCACCACCACCACCACCATGTCCACCACCACCACCACCACCACCATGTCCACCACCACCTCCACGTCGCCCACCACCACGTCGCCCACAACCACGTCGCCCACAACCACGTCGCCCACCACGTCGTCCACCACCACGTCGTCCACCTCCACCACGTCCACCTCCACCACGTCCACCTCCACCACGTCCACCTCCACCAAGTCCACCTCCACCAAGTCCACCTCCACCACGTCCACCTCCACCACGTCCACCTCCACCACGTCCACCTCCACCACGTCCACCTCCACCACGTCCACCTCCACCACGTCCACCTCCACCACGTCCACCTCCACCACGTCCACCTCCACCACGCCCACCACCACAACATCCACCACCACAACGTCCACCACCACCACGTCCACCACCACCACCACGTCCACCACCACCACCACGTCCACCACCACCACCACGTCCACCACCACCACGTCCACCACGTCCGCCACCACCACATCCGCCACCACCACCACGTCCACCACCACCTCCACCATGTCCACCACCACCTCCACCACGTCCACCATGTCCACCACCACCACCACCACGTCCACCACCACCACCACCACCACCACGTCCACCGCCACCACCACCACCACCACCTCCACCACATCCGCCACCACCTCCACCACCATGTCCACCACCACCTCCACCACCATGTCCACCACCACCTCCACCACCATGTCCACCACCACCACAACGTCCAATACCACCACCACAACGTCCACCACCACCACCACAACGTCCACCACCACCACCACAACGTCCACCACCACCACCACCACAACGTCCACCACCACCACCACGTCCACCACCACCACCACCACGTCCACCACCACCACCACTTCCACCACCACCACCACCACTTCCACTACCACGTCCACCACCACCACCACCACCACCACGTCCACCACCACCACTTCCACCACCACCACCACCACCACCACGTCCACCACCACCACGTCCACGTCCACCACCACCACGTCCACCACCACCACGTCCACCACCACCACGTCCACCACCACCACGTCCACCACCACCACGTCCACCACCACCACGTCCACCACCACCACCACCATGTCCACCACCACCATGTCCACCACCACCACCACCATGTCCACCACCACCACCACCACCACCATGTCCACCACCACCACCACCACCATGTCCACCACCACCACCACCATGTCCACCACCATGTCCACCACCACCTCCACCATGTCCACCACCACCTCCACCATGTCCACCACCACCTCCACCATGTCCACCACCACCTCCACCATGTCCACCACCATGTCCACCACCACCATATCCACCACAACGTCCACCATCACAACGTCCACCACCACAACGTCCACCACCACAACGTCCACCACCACAACGTCCACCACCACAACGTCCACCACCACAACGTCCACCACCACAACGTCCACCACCACAACGTCCACCACCACAACGTCCACCACCACAACGTCCACCACCACCACCACGTCCACCACCACAACGTCCACCACCACCACAACGTCCACCACCACGACGTCCACCACCACCACGACGTCCACCACCACCACGACGTCCACCACCACCACGACGTCCACCACCACCACGACGTCCACCACCACCACCACAACCACCACCACCACCACCATGTCCACCACCACCACCACCATGTCCACCACCACCTCCACCATGTCCACCACCACCTCCACCATGTCCACCACCACCTCCACCATGTCCACCACCATGTCCACCACCACCACGTCCACCACCACCACAACGTCCACCACCACGACGTCCACCACCACCATGACGTCCACCACCACCACGACGTCCACCACCACCACCACCACCACCATGTCCACCACCACCATGTCCACCACCACCTCCACCATGTCCACCACCACCTCCACCATGTCCACCTCCACCATGTCCACCACCATGTCCACCAATACCACCATGTCCACCACCACCATGTCCACCACCACCTCCACCATGTCCACCACCACCTCCACCACCACCTCCACCATGTCCACCACCATGTCCACCAATACCACCATGTCCACCACCACCACCATATCCACCACATCGTCCACCACCACCACGTCCACCACCACCACCACGTCCACCACCACAACGTCCACCACCACCACGTCCACCACCACCACGTCCACCACCACAATGTCCACCACCACAACGTCCACCACCACAACGTCCACCACCACAACGTCCACCACCACAACGTCTACCACCACAACGTCCACCACCACAACGTCCACCACCACAACGTCCACCACCACAACGTCCACCACCACAACGTCCACCACCACAACGTCCACCACCACAACGTCCACCACCACAACGTCCACCACCACAACGTCCACCACCACAACGTCCACCACCACCACGACGTCCACCACCACCACGACGTCCACCACCACCACGACGTCCACCACCACCACGACGTCCACCGCCACCACCACGACGTCCACCACCACGTCCACCACCACGTCCACCACCACGTCCACTGCCACCACCACGTCCGCCGCCACCACCACATCCGCCACCACCACCACGTCCACCACCACATCCACCACGTCCACCACCACCTCCACCACGTCCACCACCATGTCTACCACCACCACGTCCACCACCACCACCACGTCCACCACCACCACCACGTCCACCACCACCACCACCACCACCTCCACCACCACCACCACCTCCACCACCACGTCCACCACCACCACCATGTCCACCACCACCACCACGTCCACCACCACCACCACGTCCACCACCACCACCACGTCCACCACCACCACCACGTCCACCACCACCACCACGTCCACCACCACCACCACGTCCACCACCACCACCACGTCCACGTCCACCACCACCACCACGTCCACCACCACATCCACCATGTCCACCATGTCCACCACCACATCCACCATGTCCACCATGTCCACCACCACCTCCACCACGTCCACCACCACGTCCACCACCACGTCCACCACCAAGTCCACCACCACCACCACGTCCACCACCACCACCACGTCCACCACCACCACCACGTCCACCACCACCACCACGTCCACCACCACCACCACGTCCACCACCACCACAACGTCCACCACCACCACCACGTCCACCACCACCACCACGTCCACCACCACCACCACGTCCACCACCACCACCACGTCCACCACCACCACCACGTCCACCACCACCACCACGTCCACCACCACCACCACGTCCACCACCACCACCACGTCCACCACCACGTCCACCACCACATCCACCATGTCCACCACCACGTCCACCACCACCTCCACCACGTCCACCACCACCACGTCCACCACCACCTCCACCACGTCCACCACCACCACCACCACCACCACGTCCACCACGTCCACCACCACTACGTCCACCACGTCCACCACCACCACCACGTCCACCACGTCCACCACCACCTCCACCACCACGTCCACCACCACCTCCACCACCACCACCACGTCCACCACCACCACCACGTCCACCACCACCACAACGTCCACCACCACCACAACGTCCACCACCACCACAACGTCCACCACCACCACAACGTCCACCACCACCACAACGTCCACCACCACCACAACGTCCACCACCACCACAACGTCCACCACCACCACAACGTCCATGTCCACCACCACCTCCACCACCATGTCCACCTCCACCACGTCCACCACCACCTCCACCACCATGTCCACCACCACCTCCACCACCATGTCCACAACGTCCACCACCACAACGTCCACCACCACAACATCCACCTCCACACCGTCCACCACCACAACGTCCACCACCACAACGTCCACCACCACAACGTCCACCACCACAACGTCCACCACCACAACGTCCACCACCACAACGTCCACCACCACAACGTCCACCTCCACAACGTCCACCTCCACAACGTCCACCTCCACAACGTCCACCTCCACAACGTCCACCTCCACAACGTCCACCTCCACAACGTCCACCTCCACCACGTCCACCTCCACCACGTCCACCTCCACCACGTCCACCTCCACCACGTCCACCTCCACCACGTCCACCTCCACCACGTCCACCACCACCACGTCCACCACCACCACGTCCACCACCACCACGTCCACCACCACCACCACGTCCACCACCACCACCACGTCCACCACCACCACCACGTCCACCACCACCACCACGTCCACCACCACCACCACGTCCACCACCACCACCACGTCCACCACCACCACCACCACATCCTCCATCACTACCACGACATCCACCACCATGTCCACCACCACCTCCACATCCTCTTCCACCACCACATCCTCCACCACCACCACATCCTCCACCACCACCACATCCTCCACCACCACCACATCCTCCACCACCACCACATCCTCCACCACCACCACATCCTCCACCACCACCACAACGTCCACCACCACCACAACGTCCACCACCACCACCACGTCCACCACCACCACCACGTCCACCACCACCACCACCACCACGTCCACCTCCACCACCACGTCCACCTCCACCACCACGTCCACCTCCACCACCACGTCCACCTCCACCACGTCCACCTCCACCACGTCCACCTCCACCACGTCCACCTCCACCACGTCCACCTCCACCACGTCCACCTCCACCATGTCCACCTCCACCACGTCCACCACCTCCACCACGTCCACCACCACGACGTCCACCACCACCACCACGTCCACCACCACCACCACGTCCACCACCACCACCACGTCCACCACCACCACGACCACCACCACCACCACCACGTCCACCACCACCACCATCACCACGACGTCCACCACCACCACCACGTCCACCACCACCACCACCACGTCCACCACCACCACCACGTCCACCACCACCACCACCACCACCACGTCCACCACCACCACCACGTCCACCACCACCACCACGTCCACCACCACCACCACGTCCACCACCACCACCACGTCCACCATCACCACCACGTCCACCACCACCACCACGTCCACCACCACCACCACGTCCACCACCACCACCACGTCCACCACCACCACCACGTCCACCACCACCACCACGTCCACCACCACCACCACGTCCACCACCACCACCACCACCACGTCCACCACCACCACCACCACGTCCACCACCACCACCACCACCACCACGTCCACCACCACCACCACATCCGCCACCACCACCACCACATCCATCATGTCCACCACCACATCCACCACCACCTCCACCACGTCCACCACCACCTCCACCACATCCACCACCACCTCCACCACCATGTCCACCACCACCACATCCACCACCACCTCCACCACCATGTCCACCACCACCACGTCCACCACCACCACCACCACGTCCACCACCACCACGTCCACCATCACCACCACCACGTCCACCACCACATCCGCCACCACCTCCACCACGTCCACCACCACCTCCACCACCATGTCCACCACCACCACCACCATGTCCACCACCACCTCCACCACCATGTCCACCACCACCTCCACCACCACCACGTCCACCACCACCACGACGTCCACCACCATGACCACCACCACGTCCACCACCATCACCACCACCACGTCCAACACCACCACCATGTCCAACACCACCACCATGTCCACCACCATGTCCACCACCACGTCCAACACCACCACTACGTCCTCCACGTCCACCACCATCACATCCACCACGTCCACCACTACCACTACCACCATCACATCTACCACTACATCCACTATCACTACCACCACGTCCACCACTACCACCACGTCCACCACTACCACCACGTCCACCACTACCACCACGTCCACCTCCACCATGTCCAACACCACCACCACCACGTCCAACACCACCACCACCACGTCCAACACCACCACCACGTCCAACACCACCACCACGTCCAACGCCACGTCCAACACCACCACCATGTCCAACACCACCACCACGTCCAACACCACCACCACGTCCAACACCACCACCACGTCCAACACCACCACCACGTCCAACACCACCACCACGTCCAACACCACCACGTCCAACACCACCACCACGTCCAACACCACCACCACGTCCAACACCACCACCACGTCCAACACCACCACCACGTCCAACACCACCACCACGTCCAACACCACCACCACGTCCACGTCCACCACCACCACCACCACCACGTCCACCACCACCACGTCCACCACCACCACGTCCACCACCACCACGTCTATCACCACCACGTCCACCACCACCACGTCGTCCACCACCACCACCACGTCGTCCACCACCACCACCACGTCGTCCACCACCACCACGTCGTCCACCACCACCACCACGTCGTCCACCACCACATCGTCCACCACCACCACCACATCGTCCACCACCACCACCACGTCGTCCACCACCACCACCACGTCGTCCACCACCACCACCACGTCGTCCACCACCACCACGTCGTCCACCACCACCACCACGTCGTCCACCACCACATCGTCCACCACCACCACCACGTCGTCCACCACCACATCGTCCACCACCACCACCACGTCGTCCACCACCACCACCACGTCGTCCACCACCACCACCACCACGTCGTCCACCACCACCACCACCACGTCGTCCACCACCACCACCACCACGTCGTCCACCACCACCACGTCGTCCACCACCACCACCACCACGTCGTCCACCACCACCACCACCACGCCGTCCACCACCACCACCACGTCGTCCACCACCACCACCACGTCGTCCACCACCACCACGTCGTCCACCACCACCACCACGTCGTCCACCACCACCACCACGTCATCCACCACCACCACGTCGTCCACCACGTCCACCACCATCACATCCACCACGTCCACCACTACCACTACCACCATCACATCTATCACTACCACCACGTCCACCACTACCACCACGTCCACCACTACCACCACGTCCACCACTACCACCACGTCCACCACTACCACCACGTCCACCACTACCACCACGTCCACCACTACCACCACGTCCACCACTACCACCACCACCACCACTACCACCACGTCCACCACTACCACCACCACCACCACCACCACCACCACGTCCACCACCACCACCACCACCACGTCGTCCACCACCACCACCACGTCGTCCACCACCACCACCACGTCATCCACCACCACCACCACCACCACCACCACCACCACCACCACGTCGTCCACCACCACCACCACGTCGACCACCAACACCACCACCACCACCACGTCCAACACCACCACCACCACCACCACGTCCAACACCACCACCACCACCACGTCCAACACCACCACCACCACCACCATGTCGTCCACCACCACCACATCCAACACCACCACCACGACGTCCAACACCACCACCACGTCCAACACCACCACCACCACCACGTCCAACACCACCACCACCACCACGTCCAACACCACCACCACCACCACGTCCAACACCACCACCACCACCACGTCCAACACCACCACCACCACCACGTCCAACACCACGTCCAACACCACCACCACCACCACCACGTCCACCTCCACCACGTCCACCTCCACCACGTCCACCTCCACCACGTCCACCTCCACCACGTCCACCTCCACCACGTCCACCTCCACCACGTCCACCTCCACCACGTCCACCTCCACCACGTCCACCTCCACCACGTCCACCTCCACCACGTCCACCTCCACCACGTCCACCTCCACCACGTCCACCTCCACCACGTCCACCTCCACCACGTCCACCTCCACAACGTCCACCACCACGTCCACCACCACCACCACGTCCACCTCCACCACCACGTCCACCTCCACCACCACGTCCACCTCCATCACCACGTCCACCTCCACCACCACGTCCACCTCCACGTCCACCACCACCACCACATCCACCACCACCACCACGTCCACCACCACCACCACGTCCACCACCACCACCACCACCACCACCACGTCCACCACCACCACCACCACCACGTCCACCACCACGTCCACCACCACCACCACGTCCACCACCACGTCCACCACCACCATGTCCACCACCACGTCCACCACCACCACCACGTCCACCACCACCACCACGTCCACCACCACCACATCCACCACGTCCACCACCACGTCCACCACGTCCACCACCATGTCCACCACCACCTCCACCACCACGTCCACCACCACCACAACGTCCACCACCACCAAAACGTCCACCACCACCACCACAACGTCCACCACCACCACCACAACGTCCACCACCACCACCACAACGTCCACCACCACCACCACAACGTCCACCACCACCACCACAACGTCCACCACCACCACCACAACGTCCACCACCACCACAACCACAACGTCCACCACCACCACCACAACGTCCACCACCACCACCACAACGTCCACCACCACCACCACAACGTCCACCACCACAACGTCCACCACCACCACCACGACGTCCACCACCACCACCACGACGTCCACCACCACCACCACGACGACGTCCACCACCACCACCACGACGTCCACCACCACCACCACGACGTCCACCACCACCACCACAACGTCCACCACCACCACCACAACGTCCACCACCACCACCACAACGTCCACCACCACCACCACAACGTCCACCACCACCACCACAACGTCCACCACCACCACCACAACGTCCACCACCACCACCACGACGTCCACCACCACCACAACGTCCACCACCACCACAACGTCCACCACCACCACAACGTCCACCACCACCACAACGTCCACCACCATCACAACGTCAAACACCATCACAACGTCCACCACCACCACAACGTCCACCACCACCACAACGTCCACCACCACCACAACGTCCACCACCACCACCACGTCCACCACCACCACCACGTCCACCACCACCACCACGTCCACCACCACCACCACGTCCACCACCACCACGTCCACCACCACCACCACGTCCACCACCACCACCACCACGTCCACCACCACCACCACGTCCACCACCACCACCACCACGTCCACCACCACCACCACGTCCACCACCACCACGTCCACCACCACCACGTCCACCACCACCACCACGTCCACCACCACCACCACGTCCACCACCACCACCACGTCCACCACCACCACCACGTCCACCACCACTACCACGTCCACCACCACCACGTCCACCACCACGTCCACCACCACCACCACGTCCACCACCACCACCACGTCCACCACCACGTCCACCACCACCACCACGTCCACCACCACCACCACGTCCACCACCACGTCCACCACCACCACCACGTCCACCACCACCACCACCACCACGTCCACCACCACGTCCACCACCACATCCACCATGTCCACCATGTTCACCACCACATCCACCACGTCCACCATGTCCACCACCACCTCCACCACCTCCACCATGTCCACCACCACCTCCACCACGTCCACCACCACCTCCACCACGTCCACCACCACGTCCACCACATCCACCACCACCACCACCACATCCACCACCACCACCACGTCCACCACCACCACCACCACCACGTCCACCACCACGTTCACCACCACGTCCACCACCACGTCCACCACCACGTCCACCACCACATCCACCACCACCTCCACCACCACCACCACGTCCACCACCACCACCACCACCACGTCCACCACCACCACGTCCACCACCACCACCACAACGTCCACCACAACGTCCACCACCACCACAACGTCCACCACCACCACAACGTCCACCACCACCACAACGTCCACCACCACCACAACGTCCACCACCACCACAACGTCCACCACCACGTCCACCACCACCACAACGTCCACCACCACCACAACGTCCACCACCACCACAACGTCCACCACCACCACAACGTCCACCACCACCACAACGTCCACCACCACCACAACGTCCACCACCACCACAACGTCCACCACCACCACAACGTCCACCACCACAACGTCCACCACCACCACCACAACATCCACCACCACGTCCACCACCACCACGTCCACCACCACCACGTCCACCACCACCACGTCCACCACCACCACCACGTCCACCACCACGTCCACCACCACCACCACATCCACCACCACCACCACATCCACCACCACGTCCACCACCACCACCACGTCCACCACCACCACCACGTCCACCACGTCCACCACCACCACCACCACCACGTCCACCACCACCACCACGTCCACCACCACCACAACGTCCACCACCACAACATCCACCACAACGTCCACCACCACCACAACGTCCACCACCACCACAACGTCCACCACCACCACCACAACGTCCACCACCACCACAATGTCCACCACCACCACCACGTCCACCACCACCACCACGTCCACCACCACCACCACGTCCACCACCACCACCACGTCCACCACCACCATGTCCTCCATCACTACCACGACATCCACCACCATGTCCACCACCACCTCCACCACGTCCACCACCACCATATCCACCACCACCAAATCCACCACATCGTCCACCACAATGTCTACCACCACCATATCCACCACCACCAAATCCACCACATCGTCCACCACAATGTCCACCACCACAACATCCAACTCCACCACCATCACCACAATGTCCACCTCCACCACCACAATGTCCACCACCACCACAATATCCACCACCACCACAACGTCCACCACCACCACATCCACCACCACCACAACGTCCACCACCACCACATCCACCACCACCACGTCCTCCATCGCTACCACGACACCCACCACCATGTCCTCCACCACCTCCACCATCTCCACCATGTCTACCACCACCTCCACCACCATATCCTCTTCCACCACCAAGTCCACCACCACCTCCACCACCATATCCTCTTCCACCACCAAGTCCACCTCCACCACCACCACCAAGTCCACCTCCACCACCAAGTCCACCTCCACCACGTCATCCACCTCCACCACGTCATCCACCTCCACCACGTCATCCACCTCCACCATGTCCTCCACCACATCCTCCACCACCATGTCCTCCACCACCACCACCATGTCCTCCACCACATCCTCCACCACCATGTCCTCCACCACCACCACCACCACCATGTCCTCCACCACCACCACCACCACCATGTCCTCCACCACCACCACCACCACCATGTCCTCCACCACCACCACCATGTCCTCCACCACCACCACCACCACCACCATGTCCTCCACCACCACCACCACCACCATGTCCTCCACCACCACCACCATGTCCTCCACCACCACCACCATGTCCTCCACCACCACGTCGTCCACCACCACCACCACCACGTCGTCCACCACCACCACCACCACGTCGTCCACCACCACCACCACCACGTCGTCCACCACCACCACCACCACGTCGTCCACCACCACCACCACCACGTCGCCCACCACCACCACCACCACGTCGCCCACCACCACCACCACCACGTCGCCCACCACCACCACCACCACGTCGCCCACCACCACCACGTCGCCCACCACCACCACCACCACATCGCCCACCACCACCACCACCACGTCGTCCACCACCACCACCACGTCGTCCACCTCCACCACCACGTCGTCCACCTCCACCACCACGTCGTCCACCTCCACCACCACGTCGTCCACCTCCACCACCACGTCGTCCACCTCCACCACCACGTCGTCCACCTCCACCACCACGTCGTCCACCTCCACCACCACGTCGTCCACCTCCACCACCACGTCGTCCACCTCCACCACCACGTCGTCCACCTCCACCACCACGTCGTCCACCTCCACCACCACGTCATCCACCTCCACCACCACGTCGTCCACCTCCACCACCACGTCATCGTCGTCCACCTCCACGTCGTCCACCTCCACCACGTCCACCTCCACCACGTCCACCTCCACCACGTCCACCTCCACCACGTCCACCTCCACCACGTCCACCTCCACCACGTCCACCACCTCCACCACGTCCACCACCTCCACCACGTCCACCACCTCCACCACGTCCACCACCTCCACCACGTCCACCACCTCCACCACCTCCACCACCACGTCCACCACCACCACCACCACGTCCACCACCACCACCACGACCACCACCACCACCACGACCACCACCACCACGACGTCCACCACCACCACCACGACGTCCACCACCACCACCACGACGTCCACCACCACCACCACGACGTCCACCACCACGTCCACGACGTCCACCACCACGTCCACCACCACCACCACGTCCACCACGTCCACCACCACCACCACCACCACGTCCACCACCACCACGTCCACCACGTCCACCACCACCACCACGTCCACCACCACCACCACGTCCACCACCACCACCACGTCCACCACCACCACCACGTCCACCACCACCACCACGTCCACCACCACCACCACGTCCACCACCACCACCACGTCCACCACCACCACCACGTCCACCACCACCACCACCACCACCACCACCACCACCACCACCACGTCCACCACCACGTCCACCACCTCCACCACGTCCACCACGTCCACCACCACCACCACCACCACGTCCACCACCACCACCACCACCACCACCACGTCCACCACCACCACCACCACCACGTCCACCACCACCACCACATCCGCCACCACCACCACGTCCACCATGTCCACCACCACATCCACCATGTCCACCACCACATCCACCACCACCTCCACCACGTCCACCACCACCTCCACCACATCCACCACCACCACCACCACATCCACCACCACCACCATGTCCACCACCACCACGTCCACCACCACCACCACCACGTCCACCACCACCACGTCCACCACCACCACGTCCACCACCACCACCACCACGTCCACCACCACCACGTCCACCACCATCACCACCACCACGTCCACCACCACATCCGCCACCACCTCCACCACGTCCACCACCACCTCCACCACCATGTCCACCACCACCACCTCCACCACCATGTCCACCACCATCTCCACCACCATGTCCACCACCACCTCCACCACCACGACGTCCACCACCACGACCACCACCACCACCACGTCCACCACCATCACCACCACCACCACCACGTCCAACACCACCACCATGTCCAACACCACCACCATGTCCACCACCATGTCCACCACCACCACCACGTCCACCACCACCATCACATCAAACACCACCACCACATCCACCACCATCACATCCACCACGTCCACCACTACCACTACCACCACCACGTCCACCACTACCACCACGTCCACCACTACCACCACGTCCACCACTACCACCACGTCCACCACTACCACCACGTCCACCACTACCACCACGTCCACCTCCACCACGTCCACCTCCACCATGTCCAACACCACCACCACCACGTCCAACACCACCACCACGTCCAACACCACCACCACGTCCAACACCACCACCACGTCCAACACCACCACCACCACGTCCAACACCACCACTACCACGTCCAACACCACCTCCACGTCCAACACCACATCCGACACCACCACCACGTCCGACACCACCACCATGTCCGACACCACCACCACGTCCGACACCACCACCACGTCCGACACCACCACCACGTCCGACACCACCACCACGTCCGACACCACCACCACGTCCGACACCACCACCACGTCCGACACCACCACCACGTCCAACACCACCACCACGTCCAACACCACCACCACGTCCAACACCACCACCATGTCCAACACCACCACCACGTCCACCACCACCATGTCCACCACCACCATGTCTACCACCACCACGTCGTCCACCACCACCACCACGTCGTCCACCACCACCACCACGTCGTCCACCACCACCACCACGTCGTCCACCACCACCACCACGTCGTCCACCACCACCACCACCACCACCACGCCGTCCACCACCACCACGCCGTCCACCACCACCACCACGTCGTCCACCACCACCACCACGTCGTCCACCACCACCACATCGTCGTCCACCACCACCACGTCGTCCACCACCACCACCACGTCATCCACCACCACCACGTCGTCCACCACGTCCACCACCATCACATCCACCACGTCCACCACTACCACCACCAAGTTCAACACCACCACTACCACCACCAAGTTCAACACCACCACCACTACCACCACGTCCAACACCACCACCACCACCACGTCCAACACCACCACCACCACCACGTCCAACACCACCACCACCACCACGTCCAACACCACCACGTCTCCACCACCACCACGTCTCCACCACCACCACGTCCAACACCACCACCACGTCTCCACCACCACCACGTCCACCTCCACCACCACGTCCACGTCCACCACCTCCACCACCTCCACCACCTCCACCACGTCCACCACGTCCACCACGTCCACCACGTCCACCACGTCCACCACCTCCACCACCTCCACCACGTCCACCACCTCCACCACCTCCACCACCTCCACCTCCACCACGTCCACCTCCACCACGTCCACATCCACCACGTCCACCTCCACCACGTCCACATCCACCACGTCTCCACCACCACCACGTCCACCACCACCACGTCTCCCACCACCACCACGTCTCCCACCACCACCACGTCCACCACGTCCACCACGTCCACCTCCACCACGTCCACCACGTCCACCACGTCCACCTCCACCACGTCCACATCCACCACGTCCACCTCCACCACGTCCACCTCCACCACGTCCACCTCCACCACGTCTCCACCACCACCACCACGTCCACCACCACCACCACCACGTCTCCCACCACCACCACGTCTCCCACCACCACCACGTCCACCACGTCCACCACCTCCACCACCTCCACCACCTCCACCACCACCTCCACCACCTCCACCACCACCTCCACCACCACCTCCACCACCTCCACCTCCACCACGTCCACCTCCACCACGTCCACCTCCACCACGTCCACATCCACCACGTCCACCACCTCCACCACGTCCACCACCTCCACCACGTCCACCACCTCCACCACGTCCACCACCTCCACCACCACGTCCACCACCACCACCACGACCACCACCACCACGACGTCCACCACCACCACCACGACGTCCACCACCACCACCACGACGTCCACCACGTCCACCACCACCACGTCCACCACCACCACGTCCACCACCACCACCACGTCCACCACCACCACCACGTCCACCACCACCACCACGTCCACCACCACCACCACGTCCACCACCACCACCACGTCCACCACCACCACCACGTCCACCACCACCACCACGTCCACCACCACCACCACGTTCACCACCACCACCACGTCCACCACCACCACCACGTCCACCACCACCACCACGTCCACCACCTCCACCACGTCCACCACCACCACCACGTCCACCACCACCACCATGTCCACCACCACCACCACCACCACCACATCCACCACCACCACCACGTCCACCACCACCACCACCACATCCGCCACCACCACCACGTCCACCATGTCCACCACCACATCCACCATGTCCACCACCACATCCACCACCACCTCCACCACGTCCACCACCACCTCCACCACATCCACCACCACCACCACCACATCCACCACCACCACCACGTCCACCACCACCACGTCCACCACCATCACCACCACCACGTCCACCACCACATCCGCCACCACCTCCACCACGTCCACCACCACCTCCACCACCATGTCCACCACCACCACCTCCACCACCATGTCCACCACCACCTCCACCACCATGTCCACCACCACCTCCACCACGACGTCCACCACCACGACCACCACCACGTCCACCACCATCACCACCACCACCACCACGTCCAACACCACCACCATGTCCAACACCACCACCATGTCCACCACCATGTCCACCACCACCACCACGTCCACCACCACCATCACATCAAACACCACCACCACGTCCACCACCATCACATCCACCACGTCCACCACTACCACTACCACCACCACGTCCACCACTACCACCACGTCCACCACTACCACCACGTCCACCACTACCACCACGTCCACCTCCACCACGTCCACCTCCACCATGTCCAACACCACCACCACCACGTCCAACACCACCACCACGTCCAACACCACCACCACGTCCAACACCACCACCACGTCCAACACCACCACCACGTCCAACACCACCACCACGTCCAACACCACCACCACCACGTCCAACACCACCACTACCACGTCCAACACCACCTCCACGTCCAACACCACATCCAACACCACCACCACGTCCGACACCACCACCATGTCCGACACCACCACCACGTCCGACACCACCACCACGTCCGACACCACCACCACGTCCGACACCACCACCACGTCCGACACAACCACCACGTCCGACACCACCACCACGTCCAACACCACCACCACGTCCAACACCACCACCACGTCCAACACCACCACCACGTCCACCACCACCACGTCCACCACCACCACGTCCACCACCACCATGTCTACCACCACCACGTCGTCCACCACCACCACCACGTCGTCCACCACCACCACCACGTCGTCCACCACCACCACCACGTCGTCCACCACCACCACCACGTCGTCCACCACCACCACCACGTCGTCCACCACCACCACCACGTCGTCCACCACCACCACCACCACGCCGTCCACCACCACCACGCCGTCCACCACCACCACCACGTCGTCCACCACCACCACCACGTCGTCCACCACCACCACGTCGTCGTCCACCACCACCACGTCGTCCACCACCACCACCACGTCATCCACCACCACCACGTCATCCACCACCACCACGTCGTCCACCACGTCCACCACCATCACATCCACCACGTCCACCACTACCACCACCAAGTCCAACACCACCACCACTACCACCACGTCCAACACCACCACCACCACCACGTCCAACAACACCACCACCACCACGTCCAACACCACCACGTCCAACACCACCACCACGTCTCCACCACCACCACGTCCACCTCCACCTCCACCTCCACTACCACGTCCACGTCCACCACCTCCACCACGTCCACCACGTCCACCACGTCCACCACGTCCACCACGTCCACCACGTCCACCACGTCCACCACCTCCACCACGTCCACCTCCACCACGTCCACCACGTCCACCTCCACCACGTCCACCACGTCCACCTCCACCACGTCCACCACGTCCACCTCCACCACGTCCACATCCACCACGTCCACCTCCACCACGTCCACCTCCACCACGTCCACCTCCACCACGTCCACATCCACCACGTCTCCACCACCACCACGTCCACCACCACCACCACCACGTCTCCCACCACCACGTCTCCCACCACCACCACGTCCACCACGTCCACCTCCACCACGTCCACCACATCCACCTCCACCACGTCCACCACGTCCACCTCCACCACGTCCACCACGTCCACCTCCACCACGTCCACATCCACCACGTCCACCTCCACCACGTCCACCTCCACCACGTCCACATCCACCACGTCTCCACCACCACCACGTCCACCACCACCACCACCACGTCCACCACCTCCACCACCTCCACCACCTCCACCACCTCCACCACCTCCACCACCTCCACCACCTCCACCACCTCCACCACCTCCACCACCACCTCCACCACCACCTCCACCACCACCTCCACCACGTCCACCTCCACCACGTCCACCTCCACCACGTCCACCTCCACCACGTCCACCTCCACCACGTCCACATCCACCACGTCGTCCACCACCACGTCCACCACGTCGTCCACCACCACCACGTCCACCACGTCGTCCAACACCACCACGTCCAACACCACCACCACCACGTCCAACACCACCACCACCACGTCCAACACCACCACCACCAAGTCCAACACCACCACCACCAAGTCCAACACCACCACCACCACGTCCAACACCACCATCACCACGTCCAACACCACCACCACCACGTCCAACACCACCACCACCACGTCCACCACTTTTACGTCCACCACGTCCACCACTTTTACGTCCACCACGTCCACCACTTTTACGTCCACCACGTCCACCACTTTTACGTCCACCACGTCCACCTCCACCACGTCCACCTCCACCACGTCCACCTCCACCACGTCCACCTCCACCACGTCCACCTCCACCACGTCCACCTCCACCACGTCCACCTCCACCACGTCCACCTCCACCACGTCCACGTCCACCACGTCCACCTCCACCACCTCCACCACCTCCACCACCTCCACCACGTCCACCACGTCCACCTCCACCACGTCCACCTCCACCACGTCCACCTCCACCACGTCCACCTCCACCACGTCCACCTCCACCACGTCCACCTCCACCACGTCCACCTCCACCACCTCCACCTCCACCTCCACCACGTCCACCTCCACCACGTCCACCTCCACCACGTCCACCTCCACCACGTCCACCTCCACCACGTCCACCTCCACCACGTCCACCTCCACCACGTCCACCTCCACCACGTCCACCTCCACCACGTCCACCTCCACCACGTCCACCTCCACCACGTCCACCTCCACCACGTCCACCTCCACAACGTCCACCTCCACAACGTCCACCTCCACAACGTCCACCTCCACAACGTCCACCTCCACAACGTCCACCTCCACAACGTCCACCTCCACAACGTCCACCACCACCACCACGTCCACCACCACCACCACGTCCACCACCACCACCACGTCCACCACCACCACCACGTCCACCACCACGTCCACCACCACCACCACGTCCACCACCACCACCACGTCCACCACCACCACCACGTCCACCACCACCACCACGTCCACCACCACCACCACGTCCACCACCACGTCCACCACCACCACCACGTCCACCACCACCACCACGTCCACCACCACCACCACGTCCACCACCACCACCACGTCCACCACCACCACCACGTCCACCACCACCACCACGTCCACCTCCACCACGTCCACCTCCACCACGTCCACCACCATGTCCACCACCGTGTCCACCACCATGTCCACCACCATGTCCACCACCACCACCACCATGTCCACCACCACCATGTCCACCACCACCACCACGTCCACCACCACCACGTCCACCACCACCACCACGACCATGTCCTCCACCACGTCCTCCACCACCACTACGTCCTCCACGTCCACCATCACATCCACCACGTCCACCACTACCACTACCACCATCACATCTACCACTACATCCACTACCACTACCACCAAGTCCACCACTACCACTACCACCATCACATCTACCACTACATCCACTACCACTACCACCACGTCCACCACTACCACCACGTCCACCACTACCACCACATCCACCTCCACCACGTCCACCTCCACCACATCCACCTCCACCACGTCCACCTCCACCACGTCCACCACCACCACGTCCACCACCACCACGTCCACCACCACCACCACGTCCACCACCACCACCACGTCCACCACCACCACCACGTCCTCCACCACCACCACGTCCTCCACCACCACGTCCTCCACCACGTCCTCCACGTCCACCACCACCACTACGTCCTCCACGTCCACCATCACATCCACCACGTCCACCACTACCACTACCACCATCACATCTACCACTACATCCACTACCACCAAGTCCACCACTACCACTACCACCATCACATCTACCACTACATCCACTACCACTACCACCACGTCCACCACCTCCACCACGTCCACCACCACCACCACGTCCACCTCCACCACGTCCACCACCACCACCACGTCCACCACCACCACGTCCACCACCACCACCACGTCCACCACCACCACCACGTCCACCACCACCACCACGTCCTCCACCACCACCACGTCCTCCACCACCACGTCCTCCACCACGTCCTCCACGTCCACCACCACCACTACGTCCTCCACGTCCACCACCATCACATCCACCACGTCCACCACTACCACCATCACATCTACCACTACATCCACTACCACTACCACTACGTCCACCACTACCACCACGTCCACCACTACCACCACGTCCACCACTACCACCACGTCCACCACTACCACCACGTCCACCTCCACCACGTCCACCTCCACCACGTCCACCTCCACCACGTCCACCTCCACCACGTCCACCTCCACCACCATGTCCACCACCATGTCCACCACCACCACCACCACCATGTCCACCACCACCACCACCATGTCCACCACCACCACCACCATGTCCACCACCACCACCATCATGTCCACCACCACCACCATGTCCACCACCACCACCACCACCATGTCCACCACCACCACCACATCAAACAGCACCACATCAAACAGCACCACATCAAACAGCACCACCACGTCCTCCACCACCACGTCCTCCACCACCACGTCCTCCACCACCACGTCCTCCACCACCACGTCCTCCACCACCACGTCCTCCACCACCACGTCCTCCACCACCACGTCCTCCACCACCACTACGTCCTCCACGTCCACCACCACCACCACCACCACCATCACATCCACCACGTCCACCACATCTACCACCACGTCCACCACTACCACCACGTCCACCACCACCACCACGTCCACCACCACCACCACGTCCACCACCACCACCACTTCCACCACCACCACCACGTCCACCACCACCACGTCCACCACCACCACCACGTCCACCACCACCACCACGTCCACCACCACCACCACGTCCACCACCACCACGTCCACCACCACCACCACGTCCACCACCACCACCACGTCCACGACCTCCACCACCACCACCACCACGACCTCCACCACGACCTCCACCACCACCACCACGACCTCCACCACCACCACCACGTCCTCCACCACCACCACCACGACCTCCACCACCACCACCACGACAACCTCCACCACGACGACCTCCACCACCACCACCACGTCCACCACCACCACGTCAACCACCACCACGTCCACCACCACCACGTCCACCACCACCACGTCCACCACCACCACCACGTCCACCACCACCACCACGTCCACCACCACCACCACGTCCACCACCACCACCACGTCCACCACCACCACCACGTCCACCACCACGTCCACCACCACCACCACGTCCACCACCACGTCCACCACCACGTCCACCACCACCACCACGTCCACCACCACCACCACCATGTCCACCACCACGTCCACCACCACCACCACGTCCACCACCACCACCATGTCCACCACCACCACCACGTCCACCACCACCACCACCACGTCCACCACCACATCCACCATGTCCACCATGTTCACCACCACATCCACCACGTCCACCACGTCCACCATGTCCACCACCACCTCCACCACCTCCACCATGTCCACCACCACCTCCACCACGTCCACCACCACCTCCACCACGTCCACCACCACCATATCCACCACCACCACCACGTCCACCACCACCACCACCACCACCACCACCACCACCACGTCCACCACCACCACCACCACCACCTCCACCATGTCCACCACCACCATGTCCACCACCACCTCCACCACCATGTCCACCACCACCACCACCACCACCACCTCCACCACCATGTCCACCACCACCACCACCACCATGTCCACCACCACCACCTCCACCACCATGTCCACCACCACCACCACCTCCACCACCACCTCCACCACCACCTCCACCACAACGTCCACCACCACCACAACGTCCACCACCACCACAACGTCCACCACCACCACAACGTCCACCACCACCACAACGTCCACCACCACCACATCGTCCACCACCACCACAACGTCCACCACCACCACAACGTCGTCCACCACCACCACGTCCACCACCACCACCACGTCCACCACCACCACCACGTCCACCACCACCACCACGTCCACCACCACCACCACGTCCACCACCACCACCACGTCCACCACCACCACCATGTCCACCACCACCACCATGTCCACCACCACCACCACGTCCACCACCACGTCCACCACCACCTCCACCACCATGTCCACCACCACCTCCACCACCATGTCCACCACCACCTCCACCACCATGTCCACCACCACCTCCACCACCTCCACCACCATGTCTACCACGTCCACCACCACAACGTCCACCACCACAACGTCCACCACCACAACGTCCACCACCACAACGTCCACCACCACAACGTCCACCACCACAACGTCCACCACCACAACGTCCACCACCACAACGTCCACCACGTCCACCACCATGTCCACCACCACCACGTCCACCACCACCACCACCACGTCCACCACCACCACCACCACGTCCACCACCACCACCACCACCACGTCCACCACCACCTCCACCTCCACCTCCACCACCACAACCATGTCCACCACCACGTCCACCACCACGACATCCACCACCACGACGTCCACCACCACCACTACGACGTCCACCACCACCATGTCCACCACCACCACGTCCACCACCACCACGTCCACCACCACCACGTCCACCACCACCACCACCACCACCACCACCACCACCACGTCCACCACCACCACGTCCACCACCACCACCACCACCACCACCACCACCACAACGTCCACCACCACCACAACGTCCACCACCACCACAACGTCCACCACCACCACCACAACGTCCACCACCACCACAACGTCCACCACCACCACAACGTCCACCACCACCACAACGTCCACCACCACCACAACGTCCACCACCACCACCACAACATCCACCACCACGTCCACCACCACCACGTCCACCACCACCACGTCCACCACCACCACGTCCACCACCACCACGTCAACCACCACCACGTCCACCACCACCACCACATCCACCACCACCACCACATCCACCACCACCACCAAATCCACCACCACCACCACATCCACCACCACCACCACATCCACCACCACCACCACGTCCACCACCACCACCACGTCCACCACCACCACCACCACGTCCACCACCACCACCACGTCCACCACCACCACAACGTCCACCACCACAACGTCCACCACCACAACGTCCACCACCACCACAATGTCCACCACCACCACAACGTCCACCACAACGTCCACCACCACCACAACGTCCACCACCACCACCACGTCCACCACCACCACCACGTCCACCACCACCACCACGTCCACCACCACCATGTCCTCCATCACTACCACGACATCCACCACCACCTCCACATCCTCTTCCACCACCACAACGTCCACCACCACCACAACGTCCACCACCACCACCACATCCACCACCACCACCACATCCACCACCACGTCCACCACCACCACCACGTCCACCACCACCACCACGTCCACCACCACCACCACGTCCACCACCACCACCACGTCCACCACCACCACCATGTCCACCACCACCACCACATCCACCACCACCACCACATCCACCATCAAGTCCACCACCTCCACCTTGTCCACCACCACCACGTCCACCACCATGTCCTCCACCACCACCACCACCACGTCCACCACCATGTCCTCCACCACCACCACGTCCTCCACCACGTCCTCCACCTCCACCACGTCCTCCACCTCCACCACGTCCAGCACCACCATGTCCTAACCCACCATGACGTCTACCACCACCACGACGTCCACCACCACCACCACGACGTCCACCACCACCAACACGACGTCCACCACCACCACCACCACCACGACGTCCACCACCACCACCACGACGTCCACCACCACCACGACGTCCACCACCACCACGATGTCCACCACCACCATGACGTCCACCACCACGACGTCCACCACCACCACGACGTCCACCACCACCACCACGACGTCCACCACCACCACGACGTCCACCACCACCACCACGACATCCACCACCACCACCACGACGTCCACCACCACCACCACGACGTCCACCACCACCACCACGACGTCCACCACCACCACCACGACGTCCACCACCATGACGTCCACCACCACGACGTCCACCACCATGACGTCCACCACCACCACCACCACCACGACGTCCACCACCACCACGACGTCCACCACCACCACGACGTCCACCACCACCACGACGTCCACCACCACCACGACGTCCACCACCACCACGACGTCCACCACCACCACCACGACATCCACCACCACGACGTCCACCACCACCACGACGTCCACCACCACCACCACGACGTCCACCACCACCACGACGTCCACCACCACCACGACGTCCACCACCACGACGTCCACCACCACCACGACGTCCACCACCACCACGACGTCCACCACCACCACCACGACGTCCACCACCACCACCACCACGACGTCCACCACCACGACGTCCACCACCACCACCACCACGTCCACCACCACCACGACGTCCACCACCACCACGACATCCACCACCACCACCACGACGTCCACCACCACCACGACGTCCACCACCACCACGACTTCCACCACCACCACGACGTCCACCACCACCACCACCACGACGTCCACCACCACCACCACCACGACGTCCACCACCACGACGTCCACCACCACGACGTCCACCACCACCACGACGTCCACCACCACCACCACGACATCCACCACCACCACCACGACGTCCACCACCACCACCACGACATCCACCACCACCACCACGACATCCACTACCACCACCACGACGTCCGCCACCACCACCACCACCACGTCCGCCACCACCACCACGACGTCCGCCACCACCACCACGACGTCCGCCACCACCACCACGACGTCCGCCACCACCACCACGACGTCCGCCACCACCACCACGACGTCCGCCACCACCACCACGACGTCCGCCACCACCACCACCACGTCCGCCACCACCACCACGACGTCCACCACCACCACCACGACGTCCACCACCACCACCACGTCCACCACCACGTCCACCACCACCACGTCCACCACCACATCCACCATGTCCACCATGTCCACCACCACCTCCACCATGTCCACCACCACCTCCACCACCTCCACCACCACCACGTCCACCACCACCACCACCACGTCCACCACCACCACCATGTCCACCACCACCACCACCACCACGTCCACCACCACATCCGCCACCACCACGTCCACCACCACCTCCACCACCACCTCCACCACCATGTCCACCACCACCTCCACCACCACCTCCACCACCATGTCCACCACCACCATGTCCACCACCACCACCACCACCACGACGTCCACCACCACCACCACGACGTCCACCACCACCACCACCACGACGTCCACCACCACCACCACCACGACGTCCACCACCACCACCACGACGTCCACCACCACCACCACCACCACGACGTCCACCACCATCACCACGACGTCCACCACCACGACATCCACCACCACCACGACGTCCACCACCACCACAACGTCCACCACCACCACAACGTCCACCACCACCACAACGTCCACCACCACCACAACGTCCATGTCCATGTCCACCACCACCACCACCACCACGTCCACCACCACCACCACATCCACATCCACCATGTCCACCACAACCACCACGTCCACCACCACCAACACCATGTCCTCCACGTCCACCACCACCACCACGTCTACCAAGTCCACCACCACCACCACATCCTCCACCACCACCACCACCACAACATCCACCACCATCACGTCTACCACCACCACCACCACGTCCACGTCTACCACCACCACCACCACGTCACCCACCTCCACGTCACCCACCTCCACGTCATCCACCTCCCCGTCATCCACCTCCCCGTCATCCACCTCCCCGTCATCCACCTCCCTGTCATCCACCTCCACCACATCCACGTCCACCACATCCACGTCCACCACATCCACGTCCACAACGACCACGTCCACCACGTCCACGTCCACCACGTCCACCATGTCCACCACCACGTCCACCTCCTCCTCCTCCACCACGTCCTCACCACGTCCTTCACCTCCACCATGTTCTCCACCTCCACCACGTCCTCCACCTCCACCACGTCCTCCACCTCCACCACGTCCTGCAACTCCACCACGTCCTGCACCTCCACCACGTCCTGCACCTCCACCACGTCCTCCACCTCCACCACGTCCTCCTACTCATCCTCCACCTCCACCACGTCCTCCACCACCTCCACCATGTCCACCACCTCCACCACCACCACCATGTCCACCACCACCACCATGTCCACCACCTCCACCACTACCATGTCCACCACCACCACATCCACCACCACATCCACCACCACCACCACATCCACCACCACCACGTCCACCACCACCACGTCCACCACCACATCCATCATGTCCACCACCACCTCCACCACGTCCACCACCACCATATCCACCACCACCAAATCCACCACATCGTCCACCACAATGTCCACCACCACCATATCCACCACCACCAAATCCACCACATCGTCCACCACAATGTCCACCACCACAACATCCAACTCCACCACCACCACCACAATGTCCACCTCCACCACCACAATGTCCACCACCACCACAATATCCACCACCACCACAATGTCCACCACCACCACAATATCCACCACCACCACAACGTCCACCACCACCACATCCACCACCACCACAACGTCCACCACCACCACATCCACCACCACCACGTCCTCCATCGCTACCACGACACCCACCACCATGTCCTCCACCACCTCCACCATCTCCACCAAGTCCACCTCCACCACCAAGTCCACCTCCACCACCAAGTCCACCTCCACCACCAAGTCCACCTCCACCACGTCATCCACCTCCACCACGTCATCCACCTCCACCACGTCATCCACCTCCACCACGTCATCCACCTCCACCATGTCCTCCACCACATCCTCCACCACCATGTCCTCCACCACCACCACCATGTCCTCCACCACATCCTCCACCACCATTTCCTCCACCACCACCACCACCATGTCCTCCACCACCACCACCACCACCATGTCCTCCACCACCACCACCACCACCACCATGTCCTCCACCACCACCACCACCATGTCCACCACCACCTCCACGTCGCCCACCACCACGTCGCCCACCACCACGTCGCCCACCACCACGTCGCCCACCACCACGTCGCCCACCACCACGTCGCCCATCACCACCACCACGTCGCCCACCACCACCACCACGTCGCCCACCACCACCACCACGTCGCCCACCACCACCACCACGTCACCCACCACCACCACCACGTCGTCGTCCACCACCACCACCACGTCGTCGTCCACCACCACCACCACCACCACCACCACGTCGTCCACCACCACGTCGTCCACCTCCACCACGTCCACCTCCACCACGTCCACCTCCACCACGTCCACCTCCACCACGTCCACCTCCACCACGTCCACCTCCACCACGTCCACCTCCACCACGTCCACCTCCACCACGTCCACCTCCACCACGTCCACCTCCACCACGTCCACCTCCACCACGTCCACCTCCACCACGTCCACCTCCACCACGTCCACCTCCACAACGTCCACCTCCACCACGTCCACCACCACCACGTCCACCACCACAACATCCACCACCACAACGTCCACCACCACCACGTCCACCACCACCACGTCCACCACCACCACGTCCACCACCACCACCACGTCCACCACCACCACCACGTCCACCACGTCCGCCACCACCACATCCGCCACCACCACCACGTCCACCACCACCTCCACCATGTCCACCACCACCTCCACCACGTCCACCATGTCCACCACCACCACCACGTCCACCACCACCACCACCACCACCACGTCCACCACCACCACCACCACCACCACGTCCACCACCACCTCCACCACCAAGTCCACCACCACCTCCACCACCACCTCCACCACCATGTCCACCACCACCTCCACCACCATGTCCACCACCACCACAACGTCCAATACCACCACCACAATGTCCATCACCACCACAACGTCCAATACCACCACCACAACGTCCACCACCACCACCACAACGTCCACCACCACCACCACAACGTCCACCACCACCACCACAACGTCCACCACCACCACCACAACGTCCACCACCACCACCACAACGTCCACCACCACCACCACGTCCACCACCACCACCACGTCCACCACCACCACCACGTCCACCACCACCACCACTTCCACCACCACCACCACCACTTCCACCACCACGTCCACCACCACCACCACGTCCACCACCACGTCCACCACCACCACCACCACCACGTCCACCACCACCACCACCACCACCACGTCCACCACCACCACGTCCACCACCACCACGTCCACCACCACCACGTCCACCACCACCACGTCCACCACCACCACGTCCACCACCACCACGTCCACCACCACCACCACCATGTCCACCACCACCATGTCCACCACCACCACCACCATGTCCACCACCACCACCACCACCACCATGTCCACCACCACCACCACCACCATGTCCACCACCACCACCACCATGTCCACCACCACCACCACCATGTCCACCACCACCTCCACCATGTCCACCACCACCTCCACCATGTCCACCACCACCTCCACCATGTCCACCACCATGTCCACCACCACCATATCCACCACAACGTCCACCATCACAACGTCCACCACCACAACGTCCACCACCACAACGTCCACCACCACAACGTCCACCACCACAACGTCCACCACCACAACGTCCACCACCACAACGTCCACCACCACAACGTCCACCACCACAACGTCCACCACCACCACCATGTCCACCACCACAACGTCCACCACCACCACAACGTCCACCACCACAACGTCCACCACCACGACGTCCACCACCACCACGACGTCCACCACCACCACGACGTCCACCACCACCACGACGTCCACCACCACCACCATGTCCACCACCACCACCACCATGTCCACCACCACCTCCACCATGTCCACCACCACCTCCACCATGTCCACCACCACCTCCACCACCACCACCATGTCCACCACCACCACAACGTCCACCACCACGACGTCCACCACCACCACGACGTCCACCACCACCACCACCACCACCACCATGTCCACCACCACCTCCACCATGTCCACCACCACCTCCACCATGTCCACCACCACCTCCACCATGTCCACCACCACCTCCACCATGTCCACCACCATGTCCACCAATACCACCATGTCCACCACCACCATGTCCACCACCACCTCCACCATGTCCACCACCACCTCCACCACCACCTCCACCATGTCCACCACCACCTCCACCATGTCCACCACCATGTCCACCAATACCACCATGTCCACCACCACCACCATATCCACCACATCGTCACCACCACCACGTCCACCACCACCACGTCCACCACCACAACGTCCACCACCACCACGTCCACCACCACCACGTCCACCACCACAACGTCCACCACCACAATGTCCACCACCACAACGTCCACCACCACAACGTCCACCAGCACAACGTCCACCACCACAACGTCCACCACCACAACGTCCACCACCACAACGTCCACCACCACAACGTCCACCACCACAACGTCCACCACCACGACGTCTACCACCACCACGACGTCCACCACCACCACGACGTCCACCACCACCACGACGTCCACCACGACGTCCACCACCACCACGACGTCCACCACCACCACGACGTCCACCACCACCACGACGTCCACCACCACCACGACGTCCACCGCCACCACCACGACGTCCACCACGACGTCAACCACCACGTCCACCACCACGTCCACCGCCACCACCACGTCCACCGCCACCACCACGTCCACCACCACATCCACCACGTCCACCACCACCTCCACCACGTCCACCACCACCTCCACCACGTCCACCACCATGTCTACCACCACCACGTCCACCACCACGTCCACCACCACGTCCACCACCACCACCACCACCACCTCCACCACCACGTACACCACCACCACCATGTCCACCACCACCACCACGTCCACCACCACCACCATGTCCACCACCACCACCACGTCCACCACCACCACCACGTCCACCACCACCACCACGTCCACCACCACCACCACGTCCACCACCACCACCACGTCCACCACCACCACCACGTCCACCACCACATCCACCATGTCCACCATGTCCACCACCACATCCACCATGTCCACCATGTCCACCACCACCTCCACCATGTCCACCACCACCTCCACCACGTCCACCACCACGTCCACCACCACGTCCACCACCACGTCCACCACCACGTCCACCACCACGTCCACCACCACGTCCACCACCATGTCCACCACCACCACGTCCACCACCACCACCACGTCCACCACCACCACCACGTCCACCACCACCACCACGTCCACCACCACCACCACGTCCACCACCACCACCACGTCCACCACCACCACAACGTCCACCACCACCACCACGTCCACCACCACCACAACGTCCACCACCACCACCACGTCCACCACCACCACCACGTCCACCACCACCACCACCACGTCCACCACCACCACCACCACGTCCACCACCACCACCACGTCCACCACCACGTCCACCACCACCACCACGTCCACCACCACCACCACGTCCACCACCACCACCACGTCCACCACCACCACCACGTCCACCACCACCACCACGTCCACCACCACGTCCACCACCACATCCACCATGTCCACCACCACCTCCACCACGTCCACCACCACCTCCACCACCACCACCACCACCACGTCCACCACGTCCACCACCACTACGTCCACCACGTCCACCACCACCACCACGTCCACCACCACGTCCACCACCACCTCCACCACCACGTCCACCACCACCTCCACCACCACGTCCACCACCACGTCCACCACCACCACAACGTCCACCACCACCACAATGTCCACCACCACCACAACGTCCACCACCACCACAACGTCCACCACCACCACAACGTCCACCACCACCACAACGTCCACCACCACCACAACGTCCACCACCACCACAACGTCCACCACCACCACAACGTCCACCACCACCACAACGTCCACCACCACCACAACGTCCACCACCACCACAATGTCCACCACCACCACAACGTCCACCACCACCACAACGTCCACCACCACCACAACGTCCACCACCACCACAACGTCCATGTCCACCACCACCACAACGTCCATGTCCACCACCACCTCCACCACCATGTCCACCACCACCTCCACCACCATGTCCACCACCACCTCCACCACCATGTCCACAACGTCCACCACCACAACGTCCACCACCACAATGTCCACCACCACAACGTCCACCACCACAACGTCCACCACCACAACGTCCACCACCACAACGTCCACCACCACAACGTCCACCACCACAACGTCCACCTCCACAACGTCCACCTCCACAACGTCCACCTCCACAACGTCCACCTCCACCACGTCCACCTCCACCACGTCCACCTCCACCACGTCCACCTCCACCACGTCCACCTCCACCACGTCCACCACCACCACGTCCACCACCACCACGTCCACCACCACCACGTCCACCACCACCACCACGTCCACCACCACCACCACGTCCACCACCACCACCACGTCCACCACCACCACCACGTCCACCACCACCACCACGTCCACCACCACCACCACCACGTCCTCCATCACTACCACGACATCCACCACCATGTCCACCACCACCTCCACATCCTCTTCCACCACCACCAAGTCCACCTCCACCATGTCATCCTCCACCACCACCACATCCTCCACCACCACCACATCCTCCACCACCACCACGACGTCCAACACCACCACCACCACGTCCAACACCACCACCACCACCACGTCCAACACCACCACCACCACCACGTCCAACACCACAACGTCCACCACCACCACCACCACCACGTCCACCACCACCACCACGTCCACCACCACCACCACGTCCACCACCACCACCATGTCCACCACCATGTCCACCACCATGTCCACCACCACCATGTCCACCACCACCACCATGTCCACCACCACCACCATGTCCACCACCACCACCACCACCACGTCCACCACCACCACGTCCACCACCACCACCACGTCCACCACCACCACCACGTCCACCACCACCACGTCCACCACCACCACGTCCACCACCACCACGTCCACCACCACGTCCACCACCACCACGTCCACCACCACCACGTCCACCACCACCACCACCACCACCACCACCACCACCACCACCACGTCCACCACCACCACCACATCCACCACCACCACCACCACCACGTCCACCACCACGTTCACCACCACGTCCACCACCACGTCCACCACCACGTCCACCACCACTTCCACCACCACTTCCACCACCACGTCCACCACCACGTCCACCACCACGTCCACCACCACGTCCACCACCACGTCCACCACCACGTCCACCACCACCACCACCACCACCACCACCACCACGTCCACCACCACCACCACGTCCACCACCACCACCACGTCCACCACCACCACCACGTCCACCACCACGTCCACCACCACCACCACGTCCACCACCACGTCCACCACCACCACCACGTCCACCACCACCACCACGTCCACCACCACCACATCCACCACGTCCACCACCACGTCCACCACGTCCACCACCATGTCCACCACCACCTCCACCACCACGTCCACCACCACCACGTCCACCACCACCACAACGTCCACCACCACCACAACGTCCACCACCACCACCACAACGTCCACCACCACCACCACAACGTCCACCACCACCACCACAACGTCCACCACCACCACCACAACGTCCACCACCACCACCACAACGTCCACCACCACCACCACAACGTCCACCACCACCACCACAACATCCACCACCACCACCACAACGTCCACCACCACCACAACCACAACGTCCACCACCACCACCACAACGTCCACCACCACCACCACAACGTCCACCACCACCACCACAACGTCCACCACCACCACCACAACGTCCACCACCACGACGACGTCCACCACCACCACCATGACGTCCACCACCACCACCATGACGTCCACCACCACCACCACAACGTCCACCACCACCACCACAACGTCCACCACCACCACCACCACGTCCACCACCACCACCACGTCCACCACCACCACCACAACGTCCACCACCACCACCACAACGTCCACCACCACCACCACGACATCCACCACCACCACCACGACGTCCACCACCACCACCACGACGTCCACCACCACCACCACAACGTCCACCACCACCACAACGTCCACCACCACCACAACGTCCACCACCACCACAACGTCAAACACCATCACAACGTCCACCACCACCACAACGTCCACCACCACCACAACGTCCACCACCACCACCACGTCCACCACCACCACCACGTCCACCACCACCACCACGTCCACCACCACCATGTCCACCACCACCACCACGACCACCACCACCACGTCCACCACCACCACCACGTCCACCACCACCACCACGTCCACCACCACCACCACGTCCACCACCACCACCACGTCCACCACCACCACGTCCACCACCACCACGTCCACCACCACCACGTCCACCACCACCACGTCCACCACCACCACGTCCACCACCACCACGTCCACCACCACCACCACGTCCACCACCACCACCACGTCCACCACCACCACCACGTCCACCACCACCACCACGTCCACCACCACGTCCACCACCACCACCACGTCCACCACCACGTCCACCACCACCACCACGTCCACCACCACCACCACGTCCACCACCACCACATCCACCACGTCCACCACCACCACCACCATGTCCACCACCACCTCCACCACCACGTCCACCACCACCACCACGTCCACCACCACCACCACGTCCACCACCACCACCACCACCACGTCCACCACCACCATGTCCTCCATCACTACCACGACATCCACCACCATGTCCACCACCACCTCCACCACGTCCACCACCACCATATCCACCACCACCAAATCCACCACATCGTCCACCACAATGTCCACCACCACCATATCCACCACCACCAAATCCACCACATCGTCCACCACAATGTCCACCACCACAACATCCAACTCCACCACCACCACCACAATGTCCACCTCCACCACCACAATGTCCACCACCACCACAATATCCACCACCACCACAACGTCCACCACCACCACATCCACCACCACCACAACGTCCACCACCACCACATCCACCACCACCACGTCCTCCATCGCTACCACGACACCCACCACCATGTCCTCCACCACCTCCACCATCTCCACCATGTCTACCACCACCTCCACTACCATATCCTCTTCCACCACCAAGTCCACCTCCACCACCACCACCAAGTCCACCTCCACCACGTCATCCACCTCCACCACGTCATCCACCTCCACCACGTCATCCACCTCCACCATGTCCTCCACCACATCCTCCACCACCATGTCCTCCACCACATCCTCCACCACCATGTCCTCCACCACCACCACCACCATGTCCTCCACCACCACCACCACCACCACCATGTCCTCCACCACCACCACCACCATGTCCTCCACCACCACCACCACCACCATGTCCTCCACCACCACCACCACCACCATGTCCTCCACCACCACCACCATGTCCTCCACCACCACGTCGTCCACCACCACCACGTCCACCACGTCCACCTCCACCACGTCCACCTCCACCACGTCCACCTCCACCACGTCCACCTCCACCACGTCCACCTCCACCACGTCCACCTCCACCACGTCCACCACCTCCACCACGTCCACCACCTCCACCACGTCCACCACCTCCACCACGTCCACCACCACCACCACCACCACCACCACGTCCACCACCACCACCACCACGTCCACCACCACCACCACGTCCACCACCACCACCACGACCACCACCACCACCACGACCACCACCACCACGACGTCCACCACCACCACCACGACGTCCACCACCACCACCACGACGTCCACCACCACCACCACGACGTCCACCACCACCACCACGTCCACCACGTCCACCACCACCACGTCCACCACCACCACGTCCACCACCACCACCACGTCCACCACCACCACCACGTCCACCACCACCACCACGTCCACCACCACCACCACGTCCACCACCACCACCACGTCCACCACCACCACCACGTCCACCACCACCACCACGTCCACCACCACCACCACGTCCACCACCACCACCACGTCCACCACCACGTCCACCACCACCACGTCCACCACCACCACCACGTCCACCACCACCACCACGTCCACCACCTCCACCACGTCCACCACCACCACCACCACCACCACCACGTCCACCACCACCACCACGTCCACCACCACCACCACGTCCACCACCACCACCACCACCACGTCCACCACCACCACCACCACCACATCCACCACCACCACCACCACCACCACATCCGCCACCACCACCACGTCCACCATGTCCACCACCACATCCACCATGTCCACCACCACATCCACCACCACCTCCACCACGTCCACCACCACCTCCACCACGTCCACCACCACCACCACCACATCCACCACCACCACCATGTCCACCACCACCACGTCCACCACCACCACCACCACCACCACGTCCACCACCACCACGTCCACCACCATCACCACCACCACGTCCACCACCACATCCGCCACCACCTCCACCACGTCCACCACCACCTCCACCACCATGTCCACCACCACCACCTCCACCACCATGTCCACCACCACCTCCACCACCATGTCCACCACCACCTCCACCACCACGACGTCCACCACCACGACCACCACCACCACCACGTCCACCACCATCACCACCACCACCACCACATCCAACACCACCACCATGTCCAACACCACCACCATGTCCACCACCATGTCCACCACCACCACCACGTCCACCACCACCATCACATCAAACACCACCACCACGTCCACCACCATCACATCCACCACATCCACCACTACCACTACCACCACCACGTCCACCACTACCACCACGTCCACCACTACCACCACGTCCACCACTACCACCACGTCCACCACTACCACCACGTCCACCTCCACCACGTCCACCTCCACCATGTCCAACACCACCACCACCACGTCCAACACCACCACCACGTCCAACACCACCACCACGTCCAACACCACCACCACGTCCAACACCACCACCACGTCCAACACCACCACCACCACGTCCAACACCACCACTACCACGTCCAACACCACCTCCACGTCCAACACCACATCCAACACCACCACCACGTCCGACACCACCACCATGTCCGACACCACCACCACGTCCGACACCACCACCACGTCCGACACCACCACCACGTCCGACACCACCACCACGTCCGACACCACCACCACGTCCAACACCACCACCACGTCCAACACCACCACCACGTCCACCACCACCACGTCCACCACCACCACGTCCACCACCACCACGTCCACCACCACCACGTCGTCCACCACCACCACCACGTCGTCCACCACCACCACCACGTCGTCCACCACCACCACCACGTCGTCCACCACCACCACCACGTCGTCCACCACCACCACCACGTCGTCCACCACCACCACCACGTCGTCCACCACCACCACCACCACGCCGTCCACCACCACCACGCCGTCCACCACCACCACCACGTCGTCCACCACCACCACCACGTCGTCCACCACCACCACGTCGTCGTCCACCACCACCACGTCGTCGTCCACCACCACCACCACGTCATCCACCACCACCACGTCATCCACCACCACCACCACGTCGTCCACCACGTCCACCACCATCACATCCACCACGTCCACCACTACCACCACCAAGTCCAACACCACCACCACTACCACCACGTCCAACACCACCACCACCACCACGTCCAACACCACCACCACCACCACCACCACGTCCAACACCACCACCACGTCCAACACCACCACCACGTCTCCACCACCATCACGTCCACCTCCACCTCCACCTCCACTACCACGTCCACGTCCACCACGTCCACCACGTCCACCACGTCCACCACCTCCACCACCTCCACCACCTCCACCACGTCCACCACGTCCACCACCTCCACCACCTCCACCACCTCCACCACGTCCACCACGTCCACCACGTCCACCACGTCCACCACCTCCACCACCTCCACCTCCACCACGTCCACCACGTCCACCTCCACCACGTCCACATCCACCACGTCCACCTCCACCACGTCCACCTCCACCACGTCCACCTCCACCACGTCCACCTCCACCACGTCCACCTCCACCACGTCCACATCCACCACGTCCACATCCACCACGTCCACATCCACCACGTCCACCACCACCACCACCACCACGTCTCCCACCACCACCACGTCCACCACGTCCACCTCCACCACGTCCACCACGTCCACCTCCACCACGTCCACCACGTCCACCTCCACCACGTCCACATCCACCACGTCCACCTCCACCACGTCCACCTCCACCACGTCTCCACCACCACCACGTCCACCACCACCACCACGTCTCCCACCACCACCACCACGTCTCCCACCACCACCACCACGTCTCCCACCACCACCACGTCTCCCACCACCACCACGTCCACCACGTCCACCACCTCCACCACCACCTCCACCACCTCCACCACCACCTCCACCACCACCTCCACCACGTCCACCTCCACCACGTCCACCTCCACCACGTCCACATCCACCACGTCCACCACGTCCACCACCTCCACCACGTCCACCACCTCCACCACGTCCACCACCTCCACCACGTCCACCACCTCCACCACGTCCACCACCTCCACCACGACCACCACCACGACCACCACCACCACGACGTCCACCACCACCACGACGTCCACCACCACCACCACGACGTCCACCACCACCACCACGTCCACCACCACCACCACGTCCACCACCACCACGTCCACCACCACCACCACGTCCACCACCACCACCACGTCCACCACCACCACCACGTCCACCACCACCACCACGTCCACCACCACCACCACCACGTCCACCACCACCACCACGTCCACCACCACCACCACGTCCACCACCACCACCACGTCCACCACCACCACCACCACGTCCACCACCACCACCACGTCCACCACCACCACCACCACCACCACGTCCACCACCACGTCCACCACCTCCACCACGTCCACCACCTCCACCACCACCACCACCACCACCACCACGTCCACCACCACCACCACGTCCACCACCACCACCACGTCCACCACCACCACCACCACGTCCACCACCACCACCACCACATCCACCACCACCACCACCACATCCGCCACCACCACCACCACATCCGCCACCACCACCACGTCCACCATGTCCACCACCACATCCACCATGTCCACCACCACATCCACCACCACCTCCACCACGTCCACCACCACCTCCACCACATCCACCACCACCACCACCACATCCACCACCACCACCATGTCCACCACCACCACGTCCACCACCACCACCACCACGTCCACCACCACCACGTCCACCACCATCACCACCACCACGTCCACCACCACATCCGCCACCACCTCCACCACGTCCACCACCACCTCCACCACCATGTCCACCACCACCACCTCCACCACCATGTCCACCACCACCTCCACCACCATGTCCACCACCACCTCCACCACCACGACGTCCACCACCACGACCACCACCACCACCACGTCCACCACCATCACCACCACCACCACCACGTCCAACACCACCACCATGTCCAACACCACCACCATGTCCACCACCATGTCCACCACCACCACCACGTCCACCACCACCATCACATCAAACACCACCACCACGTCCACCACCATCACATCCACCACGTCCACCACTACCACCACCACGTCCACCACTACCACCACGTCCACCACTACCACCACGTCCACCACTACCACCACGTCCACCTCCACCACGTCCACCTCCACCATGTCCAACACCACCACCACCACGTCCAACACCACCACCACGTCCAACACCACCACCACGTCCAACACCACCACCACGTCCAACACCACCACCACGTCCAACACCACCACCACGTCCAACACCACCACCACCACGTCCAACACCACCACTACCACGTCCAACACCACCTCCACGTCCAACACCACATCCAACACCACCACAACGTCCGACACCACCACCATGTCCGACACCACCACCACGTCCGACACCACCACCACGTCCGACACCACCACCACGTCCAACACCACCACCACGTCCAACACCACCACCACGTCCACCACCACCACCACGTCCACCACCACCACCACGTCCACCACCACCACGTCCACCACCACCATGTCTACCACCACCACGTCGTCCACCACCACCACCACGTCGTCCACCACCACGTCGTCCACCACCACCACCACGTCGTCCACCACCACCACCAACCACGTCGTCCACCACCACCACCACCACGTCGTCCACCACCACCACCACGTCGTCCACCACCACCACCACCACCACGCCGTCCACCACCACCACGCCGTCCACCACCACCACCACGTCGTCCACCACCACCACCACGTCGTCCACCACCACCACCACGTCGTCCACCACCACCACGTCGTCGTCCACCACCACCACGTCGTCCACCACCACCACCACGTCATCCACCACCACCACGTCATCCACCACCACCACGTCATCCACCACCACCACGTCGTCCACCACGTCCACCACCATCACATCCACCACGTCCACCACTACCACCACCAAGTCCAACACTACCACCACTACCACCACGTCCAACACCACCACCACCACCACCACGTCCAACACCACCACCACCACCACCACGTCCAACACCACCACCACCACCACCACCACGTCCAACACCACCACGTCCAACACCACCACCACGTCTCCACCACCACCACGTCCACCTCCACCTCCACCTCCACTACCACCTCCACCACGTCCACCACGTCCACCACGTCCACCACGTCCACCACGTCCACCACGTCCACCACGTCCACCACGTCCACCACGTCCACCACGTCCACCACCTCCACCACGTCCACCACCTCCACCACCTCCACCTCCACCACGACCACGTCCACCTCCACCACGTCCACCTCCACCACGTCCACCACATCCACCTCCACCACGTCCACCTCCACCATGTCCACCTCCACCACGTCCACCTCCACCACGTCCACCTCCACCACGTCCACATCCACCACGTCTCCACCACCACCACGTCCACCACCACCACCACCACGTCTCCCACCACCACCACGTCCACCACCACCACCACGTCTCCCACCACCACCACGTCTCCCACCTCCACCACGTCCACCACGTCCACCTCCACCACCTCCACCACGTCCACCTCCACCACGTCCACCACGTCCACCTCCACCACGTCCACCACGTCCACCTCCACCACGTCCACATCCACCACGTCCACCTCCACCACGTCCACATCCACCACGTCTCCACCACCACCACGTCCACCACCACCACCACCACGTCTCCCACCACCACCACGTCCACCACCTCCACCACCTCCACCACCACCTCCACCACCTCCACCACCACCTCCACCACCTCCACCACCTCCACCACCACGTCCACCACGTCCACCACGTCCACCTCCACCACGTCCACCTCCACCACGTCCACCTCCACCACGTCCACCTCCACCACGTCCACCACGTCGTCCACCACCACCACGTCCACCACGTCGTCCACCACCACCACGTCCACCACGTCGTCCACCACCACCACGTCCACCACGTCGTCCAACACCACCACGTCCAACACCACCACCACCACGTCCAACACCACCACCACCACGTCCAACACCACCACCACCACGTCCAACACCACCACCACCACGTCCAACACCACCACCACCACCACGTCCAACACCACCACCACCACCACGTCCAACACCACCACCACCACGTCCAACACCACCACCACCACGTCCAACACCACCAACACCACCACCACCACCACCACGTCCAACACCACCACCACCACGTCCAACACCACCACCACCACGTCCACCACTTTTACGTCCACCACGTCCACCACTTTTACGTCCACCACGTCCACCACTTTTACGTCCACCACGTCCACCACTTTTACGTCCACCACGTCCACCACTTTTACGTCCACCACGTCCACCACTTTTACGTCCACCACGTCCACCTCCACCACGTCCACCTCCACCACGTCCACCTCCACCACGTCCACCTCCACCACGTCCACCTCCACCACCTCCACCTCCACCACCTCCACCTCCACCTCCACCACGTCCACCTCCACCACGTCCACCTCCACCACGTCCACCTCCACCACGTCCACCTCCACCACGTCCACCTCCACAACGTCCACCTCCACAACGTCCACCTCCACAACGTCCACCTCCACAACGTCCACCTCCACAACGTCCACCTCCACAACGTCCACCTCCACAACGTCCACCTCCACAACGTCCACCTCCACAACGTCCACCTCCACAACGTCCACCTCCACAACGTCCACCACCTCCACCACGTCCACCACCACCACCACGTCCACCACCACCACCACGTCCACCACCACCACCACGTCCACCACCACCACCACGTCCACCACCACCACCACGTCCACCACCACCACCACGTCCACCACCACGTCCACCACCACCACCACGTCCACCACCACCACCACGTCCACCACCACGTCCACCACCACCACCACCACGTCCACCACCACCACCACCACGTCTACCACCACCACCACGTCTACCACCACCACCACGTCCACCACCACCACCACGTCCACCACCACCACGTCCACCACCACCACCACGTCCACCACCACCACCACGTCCACCACCACCACCACGTCCACCACCACCACCACGTCCACCTCGTCCACCACCATGTCCACCACCGTGTCCACCACCATGTCCACCACCACCACCACCATGTCAGCCACCACCATGTCCACCACCACCATGTCCACCACCACCACGTCCACCACCACCACGTCCACCACCACCACCACCACGACCATGTCCTCCACCACGTCCTCCACCACCACTACGTCCTCCACGTCCACCATCACATCCACCACGTCCACCACTACCACTACCACCATCACATCTACCACTACATCCACTACCACTACCACCAAGTCCACCACTACCACTACCACCATCACATCTACCACTACATCCACTACCACTACCACCACGTCCACCACTACCACCACGTCCACCACTACCACCACATCCACCTCCACCACGTCCACCTCCACCACATCCACCTCCACCACGTCCACCTCCACCACGTCCACCACCACCACGTCCACCACCACCACCACCACGTCCACCACCACCACCACCACGTCCACCACCACCACCACGTCCTCCACCACCACCACGTCCTCCACCACCACGTCCTCCACCACCACGTCCTCCACCACCACGTCCTCCACCACGTCCTCCACGTCCACCACCACCACTACGTCCTCCACGTCCACCATCACATCCACCACGTCCACCACTACCACTACCACCATCACATCTACCACTACATCCACTACCACCAAGTCCACCACTACCACCATCACATCTACCACTACATCCACTACCACCACGTCCACCACTACCACCACGTCCACCACTACCACCACATCCACCTCCACCACGTCCACCTCCACCACGTCCACCACCACCACCACGTCCACCACCACCACCACGTCCACCACCACCACCACGTCCACCACCACCACCACGTCCTCCACCACCACCACGTCCTCCACCACCACCACGTCCTCCACCACGTCCTCCACGTCCACCACCATCACATCCACCACGTCCACCACTACCACCATCACATCTACCACTACATCCACTACCACTACCACCACGTCCACCACTACCACCACGTCCACCACTACCACCACGTCCACCACTACCACCACGTCCACCTCCACCACGTCCACCTCCACCACGTCCACCTCCACCACCATGTCCACCACCACCATGTCCACCACCACCACCACCATGTCCACCACCACCACCACCATGTCCACCACCACCACCACCATGTCCACCACCACCACCACCATGTCCACCACCACCACCACCATGTCCACCACCACCACCACCATGTCCACCACCACCACCACCATCACCATGTCCACCACCACCACCACATCAAACAGCACCACATCAAACAGCACCACATCAAACAGCACCACCACGTCCTCCACCACCACGTCCTCCACCACCACGTCCTCCACCACCACGTCCTCCACCACCACGTCCTCCACCACCACGTCCTCCACCACCACGTCCTCCACCACCACTACGTCCTCCAAGTCCACCACCACCACCACCACTACCACCATCACATCCACCACGTCCACCACTACCACTACCACCATCACATCTACCACTACATCCACTACCATTACCACCACGTCCACCACTACCACCACGTCCACCACCACCACCACCACCACGTCCACCACCACCACCACGTCCACCACCACCACGTCCACCACCACCACCACGTCCACCACCACCACCACGTCCACCACCACCACCACGTCCACCACCACCACGTCCACCACCACCACCACGTCCACCACCACCACCACGTCCACCACCACCACCACGTCCACGACCTCCACCACCACCACCACGACCTCCACCACGACCTCCACCACCACCACCACGACCTCCACCACCACCACCACGTCCTCCACCACCACCACCACGACCTCCACCACCACCACCACGACGACCTCCACCACGACGACCTCCACCACCACCACCACGACCTCCACCACCACCACCACGACCTCCACCACCACCACCACGACCTCCACCACCACGACCACCACCACGACCTCCACCACCACCACCACCACCACCACCACCACCACGACCTCCACCACCACCACCACCACCACCACGACCTCCACCAGGTCCACCTCCACCACCACGTCCACCACCATGTCCTCCACCACCACCACCACCACGTCCTCCACCACGTCCTCCACCTCCACCACGTCCTCCACCTCCACCACGTCCAGCACCACCATGTCCTAACCCACCACGACGTCTACCACCACCACCACGACGTCTACCACCACCACGTCCACCACCACCACCACGACGTCCACCACCACCACCACGACGTCCACCACCACCACCACGACGTCCACCACCACCACGACGTCCACCACCACCACCACGACGTCCACCACCACCACCACGACGTCCACCACCACCACCACGACGTCCACCACCACCACCACGACGTCCACCACCACGACGTCCACCACCACGACGTCCACCACCACCACGACGTCCACCACCACCACCACCACGACGTCCACCACCACGACGTCCACCACCACCACGACGTCCACCACCACCACGACGTCCACCACCACCACGACGTCCACCACCACCACCACGACGTCCACCACCACCACGACGTCCACCACCACCACGACGTCCACCACCACCACGACGTCCACCACCACCACGACGTCCACCACCACCACGACGTCCACCACCACCACGACGTCCACCACCACCACGACGTCCACCACCACCACGACGTCCACCACCACCACGACGACGTCCACCACCACCACGACATCCACCACCACCACCACGACGTCCACCACCACCACGACGTCCACCACCACCACGACGTCCACCACCACCACGACGTCCACCACTACCACCACGACGTCCACCACCACCACCACCACGACGTCCACCACCACCACCACCACGACGTCCACCACCACCACCACGACGTCCACCACCACCACGACGTCCACCACCACCACCACCACGACGTCCACCACCACGACGTCCACCACCACCACGACGTCCACCACTACCACCACGACGTCCACCACCACCACCACGACGTCCACCACCACCACCACGACATCCACCACCACCACCACCACATCCACATCCACCACCACCACCACCACGACGTCCGCCACCACCACCACCACGACATCCACCACCACCACCACCACGACGTCCGCCACCACCACCACCACGACGTCCGCCACCACCACCACCACGACGTCCGCCACCACCACCACCACGTCCGCCACCACCACCACGACGTCCGCCACCACCACCACGACGTCCGCCACCACCACCACGACGTCCGCCACCACCACCACGACGTCCGCCACCACCACCACGACGTCCGCCACGACGTCCGCCACCACGTCCGCCACCACCACCACCACCACGTCCGCCACCACCACCACGACGTCCGCCACCACCACCACGACGTCCGCCACCACCACCACGACGTCCGCCACCACCACCACGACGTCCGCCACCACCACCACGACGTCCGCCACCACCACCACGACGTCCGCCACCACCACCACGACGTCCGCCACCACCACCACGACGTCCGCCACCACCACCACGACGTCCGCCACCACCACCACGACGTCCGCCACCACCACCACCACGTCCGCCACCACCACCACGACGTCCGCCACCACCACCACGACGTCCACCACCACCACCACGACGTCCATCACCACCACCACGTCTACCACCACGTCCACCACCACCACGTCCACCACCACATCCACCATGTCCACCATGTCCACCACCACCTCCACCATGTCCACCACCACCTCCACCATGTCCACCACCACCTCCACCACCTCCACCACCACCACGTCCACCACCACCACCACCACGTCCACCACCACCACCACCACCACGTCCACCACCACCACCACCACCACCACCACCACGTCCACCACCACATCCGCCACCACCACGTCCACCACCACCTCCACCACCATGTCCACCACCACCATGTCCACCACCACCACCACCACCACGACGTCCACCACCACCACGACGTCCACCACCACCACCACCACGACGTCCACCACCACCACCACCACCACGACGTCCACCACCACCACCACCACGACGTCCACCACCACCACCACCACGACGTCCACCACCACCACCACCACGACGACGTCCACCACCATCACCACGACGTCCACCACCACAACAACGTCCACCACCACCACCACGACATCCACCACCACCACGACGTCCACCACCACCACAACGTCCACCACCACCACAACGTCCACCACCACCACAACGTCCACCACCACCACAACGTCCACCACCACCACAACGTCCACCACCACCACAACGTCCATGTCCATGTCCACCACCACCACCACCACCACCACGTCCACCACCACCACCACCACATCCACATCCACCATGTCCACCACAACCACCACGTCCACCACCACCAACACCATGTCCTCCACGTCCACCACCACCACCACGTCTACCAAGTCCACCACCACCACCACATCCTCCACCACCACCACCACATCCTCCACCACCACCACCACCATAACATCCACCACCATCACGTCTACCACCACCACCACCATGTCCACGTCCACGTCTACCACCACCACCACCACGTCACCCACCACCACGTCACCCACCTCCACGTCACCCACCTCCCCGTCATCCACCTCCCCGTCATCCACCTCCCCGTCATCCACCTCCACCACGTCATCCACCTCCACCACGTCATCCACCTCCACCACATCCACGTCCACCACATCCACGTCCACAACGACCACGTCCACCACGTCCACCATGTCCACCACCACGTCCACCTCCTCCTCCTCCACCACGTCCTCACCACGTCCTTCACCTCCACCATGTTCTCCACCTCCACCACGTCCTCCACCTCCACCACGTCCTCCACCTCCACCACGTCCTGCACCTCCACCACGTCCTGCACCTCCACCACGTCCTGCACCTCCACCACGTCCTCCTACTCATCCTCCACCTCCACCACGTCCTCCACCACCTCCACCATGTCCACCACATCCACCACCACCACCATGTCCACCACCACCACGTCCACCACCTCCACCACTACCATGTCCACCACCACCACATCCACCACCACATCCACCACCACCACCACATCCACCACCACCACGTCCACCACCACCACGTCCACCACCACCACGTCCACCACCACATCCATCATGTCCACCACCACCTCCACCACGTCCACCACCACCATATACCCCACCACCAAATCCACCACATCGTCCACCACAATGTCCACCACCACCATATCCACCACCACCAAATCCACCACATCGTCCACCACAATGTCCACCACCACAACATCCAACTCCACCACCACCACAATGTCCACCTCCACCACCACAATGTCCACCACCACCACAATATCCACCACCACCACAACGTCCACCACCACCACATCCACCACCACCACAACGTCCACCACCACCACATCCACCACCACCACGTCCTCCATCGCTACCACGACACCCACCACCATGTCCTCCACCACCTCCACCATCTCCACCAAGTCCACCTCCACCACCACCACCAAGTCCACCTCCACCACGTCATCCACCTCCACCACGTCATCCACCTCCACCACGTCATCCACCTCCACCACGTCATCCACCTCCACCATGTCCTCCACCACATCCTCCACCACATCCTCCACCACCATGTCCTCCACCACCACCACCATGTCCTCCACCACATCCTCCACCACCATGTCCTCCACCACCACCACCATGTCCTCCACCACATCCTCCACCACCATGTCCTCCACCACCACCACCACCACCATGTCCTCCACCACCACCACCACCACCATGTCCTCCACCACCACCACCTCCACCACGTCCTCCACCACGTCCTCCACCTCCACCACGTCCTCCACCTCGTCCTCCACCTCCACCACGTCCTCCACCTCCACCACGTCCTCCACCTCCACCACGTCCTCCACCTCCACCACGTCCTCCTACTCATCCTCCACCTCCACCACATCCTCCACCACCTCCACCACGTCCTCCACCATGTCCACCACCTCCACCACCACCATGTCCACCACCACCACATCCACCACCACCACAACGTCCACCACCACCACATCCACCACCACCACAACGTCCACCACCACCACGTCCTCCATCGCTACCACGACACCCACCACCATGTCCTCCACCACCTCCACCATCTCCACCATGTCTACCACCACCTCCACCACCATATCCTCTTCCACCACCAAGTCCACCTCCACCACCACCACCAAGTCCACCTCCACCACCAAGTCCACCTCCACCACCAAGTCCACCTCCACCACCAAGTCCACCTCCACCACCAAGTCCACCTCCACCACCAAGTCCACCTCCACCACGTCATCCACCTCCACCACGTCATCCACCTCCACCACGTCATCCACCTCCACCATGTCCTCCACCACATCCTCCACCACCATGTCCTCCACCACCACCACCACGTCCTCCACCACATCCTCCACCACCACGTCCTCCACCACATCCTCCACCACCATGTCCTCCACCACCACCACCATGTCCTCCACCACCACCACCACCACCATGTCCTCCACCACCACCACCACCACGTCGTCCACCACTACCACCACGTCGTCCACCACCACCACGTCGCCCACCACCACCACCACCACGTCGTCCACCAACACCACGTCGCCCACCACCACCACCACCACGTCGCCCACCACCACCACGTCGCCCACCACCACCACCACCACGTCGCCCACCACCACCACCACCACGTCGTCCACCTCCACCACCACCACGTCGTCCACCTCCACCACCACGTCGTCCACCTCCACCACCACGTCGTCCACCTCCACCACCACGTCGTCCACCTCCACGTCGTCCACCTCCACCACCACGTCGTCCACCTCCACCACCACGTCGTCCACCTCCACCACCACGTCGTCCACCTCCACCACCACGTCGTCCACCTCCACCACCACGTCGTCCACCTCCACCACCACGTCGTCCACCTCCTCCACCACGTCGTCCACCTCCTCCACCACGTCCACCTCCACCACGTCCACCTCCACCACGTCCACCTCCACCACGTCCACCTCCACCACGTCCACCTCCACCACGTCCACCACCTCCACCACGTCCACCACCTCCACCACGTCCACCACCACCACCACCACGTCCACCACCACCACCACCACGTCCACGTCCACGACCACCACCACCACGACGTCCACCACCACCACCACGACGTCCACCACCACCACCACGACGTCCACCACCACCACCACGACGTCCACCACCACGACGTCCACCACCACCACCACCACGACGTCCACCACCACCACCACCACGACGTCCACCACCACCACCACCACCACGTCCACCACGTCCACCACCACCACGTCCACCACCACCACGTCCACCACCACCACCACCACGTCCACCACCACCACCACGTCCACCACCACCACCACGTCCACCACCACCACCACGTCCACCACCACCACCACGTCCACCACCACCACCACGTCCACCACCACCACCACGTCCACCACCACCACCACGTCCACCACCACCACCACCACGTCCACCACCACCACCACCACCACCACGTCCACCACCACCACCACGTCCACCACCTCCACCACATCCACGTCCACCACCACCACCACCACGTCCACCACCACCACCACGTCCACCACCACCACCACCACCACCACGTCCACCACCACCACGTCCACCACCACCACCACCACATCCGCCACCACCACCACGTCCACCATGTCCACCACCACATCCACCACCACCACGTCCACCACCACCACATCCACCACCACCACCACCACATCCACCACCACCACCATGTCCACCACCACCACGTCCACCACCACCACCACCACGTCCACCACCACCACGTCCACCACCACCACGTCCACCACCATCACCACCACCACGTCCACCACCACATCCGCCACCACCTCCACCACGTCCACCACCACCTCCACCACCATGTCCACCACCACCACCTCCACCACCATGTCCACCACCACCTCCATGTCCACCACCACCTCCACCACCACGACGTCCACCACCACGACCACCACCACCACCACGTCCACCACCATCACCACGTCCACCACCACCACCACGTCCAACACCACCACCATGTCCACCACCATGTCCACCACCACCACCACGTCCACCACCACCATCACATCAAACACCACCACCACGTCCACCACCATCACATCCACCACGTCCACCACTACCACTACCACCACCACCACCACCACCACTACCACCACCACCACCACGTCCACCACTACCACCACGTCCACCTCTACCACCACGTCCACCACTACCACCACGTCCACCACTACCACCACGTCCACCACTACCACCACGTCCACCACTACCACCACGTCCACCTCCACCACGTCCACCTCCACCATGTCCAACACCACCACCACCACCACGTCCAACACCACCACCACGTCCAACACCACCACCACGTCCAACACCACCACCACGTCCAACACCACCACCACCACGTCCAACACCACCACTACCACGTCCAACACCACCTCCACGTCCAACACCACCTCCAACACCACCACCACGTCCGACACCACCACCATGTCCGACACCACCACCACGTCCGACACCACCACCACGTCCGACACCACCACCACGTCCGACACCACCACCACGTCCGACACCACCACCACGTCCGACACCACCACCACGTCCGACACCACCACCACGTCCGACACCACCACCACGTCCACCACCACCACCACGTCCACCACCACCACCACTTCCACCACCACCACGTCCACCACCACCACGTCGTCCACCACCACCACCACGTCGTCCACCACCACCACCACGTCGTCCACCACCACCACCACGTCGTCCACCACCACCACCACGTCGTCCACCACCACCACCACGTCGTCCACCACCACCACCACGTCGTCCACCACCACCACCACGTCGTCCACCACCACCACTACCACGTCCACGTCCACCACCTCCACCACGTCCACCACGTCCACCACGTCCACCACGTCCACCACGTCCACCACGTCCACCTCCTCCACCACGTCCACCACGTCCACCATGTCCACCATGTCCACCTCCTCCACCACGTCCACCACGTCCACCACGTCCACCACGTCCACCACGTCCACCTCCACCACGTCCACATCCACCACGTCCACATCCACCACGTCCACATCCACCACCACGTCCACCACCTCCACCACCTCCACCACCTCCACCACCTCCACCACCTCCACCTCCACCACCACCTCCACCACCACCTCCACCACCACCTCCACCACCACCTCCACCACGTCCACCACGTCCACCTCTACCACGTCCACCTCCACCACGTCCACATCCACCACGTCCACATCCACCACGTCCACATCCACCACGTCGTCCACCACCACCACGTCCACCACGTCGTCCACCACCACCACGTCCACCACGTCGTCCACCACCACCACGTCCACCACGTCGTCCAACACCACCACGTCCAACACCACCACCACCACGTCCAACACCACCACCACCACCACGTCCAACACCACCACCACCACGTCCAACACCACCACCACCACCACCACGTCCAACACCACCACCACCACGTCCAACACCACCACCACCACGTCCAACACCACCACCACCACGTCCACCACTTTTACGTCCACCACGTCCACCACTTTTACGTCCACCACTTTTACGTCCACCACGTCCACCACTTTTACGTCCACCACGTCTACCTCCACCACGTCCACCTCCACCACGTCCACCTCCACCACGTCCACCTCCACCACGTCCACCTCCACCACGTCCACCTCCACCACGTCCACCTCCACCACGTCCACCTCCACCACGTCCACCTCCACCACGTCCACCTCCACCACGTCCACCACCTCCACCACCTCCACCACGTCCACCACCACCACCACCACGTCCACCACCACCACCACCACCACGTCTACCACCACCACCACGTCCACGACCACCACCACCACGATGTCCACCACCACCACCACGACGTCCACCACCACCACCACGACGTCCACCACCACCACCACGACGTCCACCACCACCACCACGACGTCCACCACCACCACCACGACGTCCACCACCACCACCACGTCCACCACCACCACCACGTCCACCACGTCCACCACCACCACGTCCACCACCACCACGTCCACCACCACCACCACCACGTCCACCACCACCACCACCACGTCCACCACCACCACCACGTCCACCACCACCACCACGTCCACCACCACCACCACGTCCACCACCACCACCACGTCCACCACCACCACCACCACCACCACCACCACCACCACGTCCACCACCACCACCACGTCCACCACCTCCACCACGTCCACGTCCACCACCACCACCACGTCCACCACCACCACCACGTCCACCACCACCACCACCACCACCACCACCACGTCCACCACCACCACCACCACCACGTCCACCACCACCACCACCACATCCGCCACCACCACCACGTCCACCATGTCCACCACCACATCCACCATGTCCACCACCACATCCACCACCACCTCCACCACGTCCACCACCACCTCCACCACATCCACCACCACCACCACCACGTCCTCCACCTCCACCACGTCCTCCACCTCCACCACGTCCTCCACCTCCACCACGTCCTCCACCTCCACCACGTCCTCCACCTCCACCACGTCCTCCACCTCCACCACGTCCTCCACCTCCACCACGTCCTCCTACTCATCCTCCACCTCCACCACGTCCTCCACCATGTCCACCACCTCCACCACCACCATGTCCACCACCACCACCATGTCCACCACCTCCACCACCACCATGTCCACCACCACCACATCCACCACCACATCCACCACCACCACCACATCCACCACCACCACCATATCCACCACCACCACGTCCACCACCACCACGTCCACCACCACCACGTCCACCACCACATCCATCATGTCCACCACCACCTCCACCACGTCCACCACCACCATATCCACCACCACCATATCCACCACCACCAAATCCACCACATCGTCCACCACAATGTCCACCACCACCATATCCACCACCACCAAATCCACCACATCGTCCACCACAATGTCCACCACCACAACATCCAACTCCACCACCACCACCACAATGTCCACCTCCACCACCACAATGTCCACCACCACCACAATATCCACCACCACCACAACGTCCACCACCACCACATCCACCACTACCACATCCACCACCACCACGTCCTCCATCGCTACCACAACACCCACCACCACGTCCTCCACCACCTCCACCATCTCCACCATGTCTACCACCACCTCCACCACCATATCCTCTTCCACCACCAAGTCCACCTCCACCACCATATCCTCTTCCACCACCAAGTCCACCTCCACCACCAAGTCCACCTCCACCACCAAGTCCACCTCCACCACCAAGTCCACCTCCACCACCAAGTCCACCTCCACCACGTCATCCACCTCCACCACGTCATCCACCTCCACCACGTCATCCACCTCCACCACGTCATCCACCTCCACCACGTCATCCACCTCCACCATGTCCTCCACCACATCCTCCACCACCATGTCCACCACCACCACCATGTCCTCCACCACATCCTCCACCACCATGTCCTCCACCACCACCACTACCATGTCCTCCACCACCATGTCCTCCACCACCACCACCACCATGTCCTCCACCACCACCACCACCACGGCCACCACGGCCACCACCACGTCCACCACCACGTCCACCACCACGTCCACCTCTACCACCACCACGTCCACCACCTCCACCACGTCCACCACGTCCACCACGTCCACCTCCACCACGTCCACCTCCACCACGTCCACCTCCACCACGTCGTCTACCACGTCCACCACCACCACCACGTCCAACACCACCACCACCACCACGTCCAACACCACCACCACCACGTCCACCACTTTTACGTCCACCTCCACCACGTCCACGTCCACCTCCACCACGTCCACCTCCACCACGTCCACCTCCACCACGTCCACCTCCACCACGTCCACCTCCACCACGTCCACCTCCACCACGTCCACCTCCACCATGTCCACCTCCACCACGTCCACCACCACCACGTCCACCACCACCACCACGTCCACCACCACCACCACCACGTCCACCACCACCACCACCACGTCCACCACCACCACCACCACGTCCACCACCACCACCACCACCTCCACCACCACCACCACCACCACCTCCACCACCTCCACCACCTCCACCACGTCCACCACCTCCACCACGTCCACCATGTCCACCACCTCCACCACCTCCACCACCTCCACCACGTCCACCACGTCCACCACGTCCACCACCTCCACCACGTCCACCACCTCCACCACGTCCACCTCCACAACGTCCACCTCCACCACGTCCACCACCTCCACCACGTCCACCACCTCCACCACGTCCACCACCTCCACAACGTCCACCACCTCCACAACGTCCACCTCCACAACGTCCACCTCCACAACGTCCACCTCCACAACGTCCACCTCCACAACGTCCACCTCCACAACGTCCACCTCCACAACGTCCACCTCCACAACGTCCACCTCCACAACGTCCACCTCCACAACGTCCACCTCCACAACGTCCACCTCCACAACGTCCACCTCCACAACGTCCACCTCCACAACGTCCACCTCCACAACGTCCACCTCCACCACGTCCACCTCCACCACGTCCACCTCCACCACGTCCACCTCCACCACGTCCACCACCACCACCACGTCCACCACCACGTCCACCACCACCACCACGTCCACCACCACCACCACCACCACCACGTCCACCACCACCACCACGTCCACCACCACCACCACGTCCACCACCACGTCCACCACCACCACCACGTCCACCACCACCACCACGTCCACCACCACCACCACGTCCACCACCACCACCACGTCCACCACCACCACCACCACGTCCACCACCACCACCACGTCCACCACCACCACCACGTCCACCACCACCACGTCCACCTCCACCACGTCCACCTCCACCACGTCCACCTCCACCACCACGTCCACCACCACCACCACGTCCACCACCACCACCACGTCCACCACCACCACCACGTCCACCACCACCACCACGTCCACCACCACCACCACGTCCACCACCACCACCACGTCCACCACCACCACGTCCACCACCACCACCACGTCCACCACCACCACCACCACGTCCACCACCACCACCACCACGTCCACCACCACCACCACCACCACGTCCACCACCACCATGTCCACCACCACCACCACCACCATGTCCACCACCACCACCACGTCCACCACCACCACCACCACCACGTCTACCACCACCACCACCACGTCCACCACCACCACCACGTCCACCACCACCACCACGTCCACCACCACCACCACGTCCACCACCACCACGTCCACCTCCACCACGTCCACCTCCACCACGTCCACCACCACCACCACCATGTCCACCACCACCATGTCCACCACCACCACCACGTCCACCACCACCACCACCATGTCCACCACCACCACGTCCACCACCACCACCACGTCCACCACCACCACCACGTCCACCACCACCACCACGTCCACCACCACCACCACGTCCACCACCACCACCACGTCCACCACCACCACCATGTCCACCATGTCCACCACCACATCCACCATGTCCACCACCACATCCACCACCACCTCCACCACGTCCACCACCACCTCCACCACATCCACCACCACCACCATGTCCACCACCACCACGTCCACCACCACATCCGCCACCACCTCCACCACGTCCACCACCACCTCCACCACCACGTCCACCACCACCACCTCCACCACCACGTCCACCACTACCACCACGTCCACCACTACCACCACGTCCACCACTACCACCACGTCCACCTCCACCACGTCCACCTCTACCACGTCCACCTCCACCATGTCCAACACCACCACCACCACGTCCAATACCACCACCACCACGTCCAACACCACCACCACGTCCAACACCACCACCACGTCCAACACCACCACCACGTCCAACACCACCACCACCACGTCCAACACCACCACCACCACCACTACCACGTCCAACACCACCTCCACGTCCAACACCACATCCAACACCACCACCACGTCCGACACCACCACCACGTCCACCACCACGTCCGACACCACCACCACGTCCGACACCACCACCACGTCCGACACCACCACCACGTCCGACACCACCACCACGTCCGACACCACCACCACGTCCGACACCACCACCACGTCCGACACCACCACCACGTCCAACACCACCACCACGTCCAACACCACCACCACGTCCAACACCACCACCACGTCCAACACCACCACCACGTCCACCACCACCACCACGTCCACCACCACCACCACGTCCACCACCACCACGTCCACCACCACCATGTCTACCACCACCACGTCGTCCACCACCACCACCACCACGTCGTCCACCACCACCACCACCACGTCGTCCACCACCACCACCACGTCGTCCACCACCACCACCACGTCCACCACCACCACGTCCACCACCACCACGTCCACCACCACCACCACGACCATGTCCTCCACCACGTCCTCCACCACCACTACGTCCTCCACGTCCACCATCACATCCACCACGTCCACCACTACCACTACCACCATCACATCTATCACTACATCCACTACCACTACCACCAAGTCCACCACTACCACTACCACCATCACATCTACCACTACATCCACTACCACTACCACCACGTCCACCACTACCACCACGTCCACCACTACCACCACATCCACCTCCACCACGTCCACCTCCACCACATCCACCTCCACCACGTCCACCACCACCACGTCCACCACCACCACGTCCACCACCACCACGTCCACCACCACCACCACGTCCTCCACCACCACCACGTCCTCCACCACCACCACGTCCTCCACCACCACGTCCTCCACCACCACGTCCTCCACCACGTCCTCCACGTCCACCACCACCACTACGTCCTCCACGTCCACCATCACATCCACCACGTCCACCACTACCACTACCACCATCACATCTACCACTACATCTACTACCACTACCACCAAGTCCACCACTACCACTACCACCATCACATCTACCACTACATCCACTACCACTACCACCACGTCCACCACTACCACCACGTCCACCACTACCACCACGTCCACCACTACCACCACGTCCACCACTACCACCACGTCCACCACTACCACCACGTCCACCACTACCACCACGTCCACCTCCACCACGTCCACCACCACCACGTCCACCACCACCACGTCCACCACCACCACGTCCACCACCACCACCACGTCCACCACCACGTCCACCACCACCACCACGTCCACCACCACCACCACCACGTCCACCACCACCACCACGTCCTCCACCACCACCACGTCCTCCACCACCACCACGTCCTCCACCACCACGTCCTCCACCACGTCCTCCATGTCCACCACCACGTCCTCCACGTCCACCACCATCACATCCACCACGTCCACCACTACCACCATCACATCTACCACTACATCCACTACCACTACATCCACTACCACTACCACCACGTCCACCACTACCACCACGTCCACCTCCACCACGTCCACCTCCACCACGTCCACCTCCACCACCATGTCCACCACCACCATGTCCACCACCACCATGTCCACCACCACCATGTCCACCACCACCATGTCCACCACCACCATGTCCACCACCACCACCACCATGTCCACCACCACCACCACCATGTCCACCACCACCACCACCATGTCCACCACCTCCACCACCATGTCCACCACCACCACCACCATGTCCACCACCACCATGTCCACCACCACCACCATGTCCACCACCACCACCACATCAAACAGCACCACATCAAACAGCACCACATCAAACAGCACCACCACGTCCACCACCACCACCACGTCCTCCACCACCACGTCCTCCACCACCACGTCCTCCACCACCACGTCCTCCACCACCACGTCCTCCACCACCACGTCCTCCACCACCACGTCCTCCACCACCACGTCCTCCACCACCACGTCCTCCACCACCACGTCCTCCTCCACCACGTCCTCCTCCACCACGTCCACCACCACCACTACGTCCTCCACGTCCACCACCACTACCACCATCACATCCACCACGTCCACCACTACCACTACCACCATCACA
>NC_140590.1:268204047-268356547 GCF_964204655.1 Triturus cristatus
CAGCCAGGTCCACCACCAGCCAGGTCCACCACCACCACGTCCACCACCACCACGTCCACCACCACCACGTCCACCACCACCACGTCCACCACCACCACGTCCACCACCACCACGTCCACCACCACCACGTCCACCACCACCACGTCCACCACCACCACCTCCACGTCCACCACCACCACGTCCACCACCACCACGTCCACCACCACCACGTCCACCACCACCACGTCCACCACCACCACGTCCACCACCACCACGTCCACCACCACCACCACAACGTCCACCACCACCACGACGTCCACCACCACCACCACCACGTCCACCACCACCACCACCACGTCCACCACCACCACCACCACGTCCACCACCACCACCACGTCCACCACCACCACCACGTCCACCACCACCACGTCCACCACCACCACGTCCACCACCACCACGTCCACCACCACCACCACGTCCACCACCACCACCACCACCACCACAACGTCCACCTCCACCACGTCCACCACCACCACGACGTCCACCACCACCACCACGACCACCACCACGTCCACCACCACCACCACGTCCACCACCACCACGTCCACCACCACGTCCACCACCACCACGTCCACCACCACCACGTCCACCACCACCACGTCCACCATCACCACCACCACCACCACCACCACGTCCTCCACGTCCACCACCACCACCACTACTACTACGTCCTCCACGTCCACCACCATCACATCCACCACGTCCACCACTACCACTACCACCATCACATCTACCACTACATCCACTACCACTACCACCACGTCCACCACTACCACCACGTCCACCACTACCACCACGTCCACCACTACCACCACGTCCACCACCTCCACCACGTCTACCTCCACCACGTCTACCTCCACCACGTCTACCTCCACCACGTCTACCTCCACCACGTCTACCTCCACCACGTCTACCTCCACCACGTCTACCTCCACCACGTCCACCTCCACCACGTCCACCTCCACCACGTCTACCTCCACCACGTCCACCTCCACCACGTCCACCTCCACCACCACGTCCACCTCCACCACCACGTCCACCACCTCCACCACGTCCACCACCACGTCCACCACCACCACCACGTCCACCACCACCACCACGTCCACCACCACCACCACGTCCACCACCACCACGTCCACCACCACCACCACGTCCACCACCTCCACCTCCACCAGGTCCAGGTCCACCTCCACCACCAGGTCCAGGTCCACCTCTACCTCCACCACCAGGTCCACCTCCAGGTCCACCTCCACCACCAGGTCCACCTCCACCACCAGGTCCACCTCCACCACCAGGTCCACCTCCACCACCAGGTCCACCTCCACCACCAGGTCCACCTCCACCACCAGGTCCACCTCCACCACCAGGTCCACCTCCACCACCACGACCACCACCACCACCACCACCACCACGACCTCCACCACCACCAGGTCCACCTCCACCACCAGGTCCACCTCCACCACCAGGTCCACCTCCACCACCAGGTCCACCTCCACCACCAGGTCCACCTCCACCACCAGGTCCACCTCCACCACCAGGTCCACCTCCACCACCAGGTCCACCTCCACCACCAGGTCCACCTCCACCACCAGGTCCACCTCCACCAGGTCCAGGTCCAGGTCCACCTCCACCACCAGGTCCACCTCTACCTCCACCACCAGGTCCACCTCCACCACCAGGTCCACCTCCACCACCAGGTCCACCTCCACCTCCACCACCAGGTCCACCTCCACCTCCACCACCACGTCCACCACCACCACCACGTCCACCACCACGTCCTCCACGTCCACCACCACCACCACTACTACGTCCTCCACGTCCACCACCATCACATCCACCACGTCCACCACTACCACTACCACCATCACATCCACCACGTCCACCACTACCACTACCACCATCACATCTACCACTACATCCACTACCACTACCACCACGTCCACCACGTCCACCACTACCACCACGTCCACCACTACCACCACGTCCACCTCCACCACGTCTACCTCCACCACGTCCACCTCCACCACGTCTACCTCCACCACGTCCACCTCCACCACGTCTACCTCCACCACGTCTACCTCCACCACGTCCACCTCCACCACGTCCACCTCCACCACGTCCACCTCCACCACGTCCACCTCCACCACGTCCACCTCCACCACCACGTCCACCACCTCCACCACGTCCACCACCACGTCCACCACCACCACCACGTCCACCACCACGTCCACCACCACCACCACGTCCACCACCACCACCACCACGTCCACCACCACCACCACCACCACCACGTCCACCACCACCACCACCACATCCACCACCTCCACCTCCACCAGGTCCAGGTCCACCTCCACCACCAGGTCCAGGTCCACCTCTACCTCCACCACCAGGTCCACCTCCAGGTCCACCTCCACCACCAGGTCCACCTCCACCACCAGGTCCACCTCCACCACCAGGTCCACCTCCACCACCAGGTCCACCTCCACCACCAGGTCCACCTCCACCACCAGGTCCACCTCCACCACCAGGTCCACCTCCACCACCACGACCACCACCACCACGACCTCCACCACCACCAGGTCCACCTCCACCACCAGGTCCACCTCCACCACCAGGTCCACCTCCACCACCACGTCCACCACCACCACGTCCACCACCACCACGTCCACCACCACCACGTCCACCACCACCACGTCCACCACCACCACGTCCACCACCACCACGTCCACCACCACCACCACGTCCACCACCACCACCACGTCCACCACCACCACGTCCACCACCACCACCACAACGTCCACCTCCACCACGTCCACCACCACCACGACGTCCACCACCTCCACCACGACCACCACCATGTCCACCACCACCACCACGTCCACCACCACCACGTCCACCACCACCACGTCCACCACCACCACCACCACCACCACCACCACCACCACCACCACGTCCACCACCACCACGTCCACCACCACGTCCTCCACGTCCACCACCACCACCACCACTACTACGTCCTCCACGTCCACCACCATCACATCCACCACGTCCACCACTACCACTACCACCATCACATCCACCACGTCCACCACTACCACTACCACCATCACATCTACCACTACATCCACTACCACTACCACCACGTCCACCACTACATCCACCACCACTACCACCACCACTACCACCACGTCCACCACTACCACCACGTCCACCACTACCACCACGTCCACCACTACCACCACGTCCACCACTACCACCACGTCCACCACGTCCACCACTACCACCACGTCTACCTCCACCACGTCTACCTCCACCACGTCTACCTCCACCACGTCTACCTCCACCACGTCTACCTCCACCACGTCTACCTCCACCACGTCTACCTCCACCACGTCCACCTCCACCACGTCCACCTCCACCACGTCCACCTCCACCACGTCCACCACCACGTCCACCACCTCCACCACGTCCACCACCACGTCCACCTCCACCACCACGTCCACCACCTCCACCACGTCCACCACCACGTCCACCACCACCACCACGTCCACCACCACGTCCACCACCACCACCACGTCCACCACCACCACCACATCCACCACCACCACCACGTCCACCACCACCACCACATCCACCACCACCACCACGTCCACCACCACCACGTCCACCACCACCACCACGTCCACCACCACCACCACGTCCACCACCACCACCACGTCCACCACCACCACCACGTCCACCACCTCCACCTCCACCAGGTCCAGGTCCACCTCCACCACCAGGTCCAGGTCCACCTCTACCTCCACCACCAGGTCCAGGTCCACCTCTACCTCCACCACCAGGTCCACCTCTACCTCCACCACCAGGTCCACCTCCAGGTCCACCTCCACCACCAGGTCCACCTCCACCACCAGGTCCACCTCCACCACCAGGTCCACCTCCACCACCAGGTCCACCTCCACCACCAGGTCCACCTCCACCACCAGGTCCACCTCCACCACCAGGTCCACCACCACCACCACGACCTCCACCACCACCACGACCTCCACCACCACCAGGTCCACCTCCACCACCACCAGGTCCACCTCCACCACCAGGTCCACCTCCACCACCAGGTCCACCTCCACCACCAGGTCCACCTCCACCACCAGGTCCACCTCCACCACCAGGTCCACCTCCACCACCAGGTCCACCTCCACCACCAGGTCCACCTCCACCACCAGGTCCACCTCCACCAGGTCCAGGTCCACCTCCACCAGGTCCAGGTCCAGGTCCACCTCCACCACCAGGTCCACCTCTACCTCCACCACCAGGTCCACCTCCACCACCAGGTCCACCTCCACCTCCACCACCAGGTCCACCTCCACCTCCACCACCACGTCCACCACCACCACCACGTCCACCACCACGTCCTCCACGTCCACCACCACCACCACTACTACGTCCTCCACGTCCACCACCATCACATCCACCACGTCCACCACTACCACTACCACCATCACATCCACCACGTCCACCACTACCACTACCACCATCACATCTACCACTACATCCACTACCACTACCACCACTACCACCACGTCCACCACTACCACCACGTCCACCACTACCACCACGTCCACCACTACCACCACGTCCACCACTACCACCACGTCCACCTCCACCACGTCTACCTCCACCACGTCCACCTCCACCATGTCCACCACCACCACCACCACCACCACCACCACCACCACCACCACGACCTCCACCACCACCAGGTCCACCTCCACCACCAGGTCCACCTCCACCACCAGGTCCACCTCCACCACCAGGTCCACCTCCACCACCAGGTCCACCTCCACCACCAGGTCCACCTCCACCACCAGGTCCACCTCCACCACCAGGTCCACCTCCACCACCAGGTCCACCTCCACCACCAGGTCCACCTCCACCACCAGGTCCACCTCCACCACCAGGTCCACCTCCACCACCAGGTCCACCTCCACCACCAGGTCCACCTCCACCACCACGACCATCACGACCTCCACCACCACGACCTCCACCACCACGACCTCCACCACCACGACGTCCACCACCACCACGTCAACCACCACCACCACCACGTCCACGTCCACCACCACCATGTCCACCTCCATGTCCACCTCCATGTCCACCTCCATGTCCACCTCCATGTCCACCTCCACCACCATGTCCACCTCCACCACCACGTCCACCACCACCACCACGTCCACCACCACCACCACCACGTCCACGTCCACCACCACCACGTCCACCACCACGTCCACGTCCACCACCACCACGACCACGACCACGTCCACGTCCACCACCACGTCCACCACCACCACCACCACCACCACCACCACGTCCACCACCACGTCGTCCACCACCACCACCACGTCCACCACCACATCCACCACCACGTCGTCCACCACCACCACCACGTCCACCACCACGTCCACCACCACATCCACCACCACATCCACCACCCCATCCACCACCCCATCCACCACCCCATCCACCACCATATCCACCACCCCAACCACGTCCACCACCACATCCACCACCACATCCACCACCCCATCCACCACCCCATCCACCACCATATCCACCACCCCATCCACCACCATATCCACCACCACATCCACCACCACATCCATCACCACCACCACCACGTCCACCACCACCACCACGTCCACCACCACCACTTCCACCACCACCACCACCACCACCACCACCACGTCCACCACCACCATGACCTCCACCACCACCACCACGTCCACCACCACGTCCACCACCACCATGACCTCCACCACCACCACCACCACCAGGTCCACCTCCACCACCACCAGGTCCACCTCCACCACCACCAGGTCCACCTCCACCACCACCAGGTCCACCTCCACCACCACCAGGTCCACCTCCACCACCACCACGTCCACCACCAACACCACCACGTCCACCACCAACACCACCACATCCACCACCACCACCACGTCCACCACCACGTCCACCTCCACCACCACGTCCACCTCCACCACCACCTCCACCACCACGTCCACCTCCACCACCACGTCCACCTCCACCACCACGTCCACCTCCATCACCACCACCACCAGGTCCACCTCCACCACCAGGTCCACCTCCACCACCACGACCACCACCTCCACCACCAGGTCCACCTCCACCACCAGGTCCACCTCCACCACCAGGTCCACCTCCACCACCAGGTCCACCTCCACCACCAGGTCCACCTCCACCACCAGGTCCACCTCCACCACCAGGTCCACCTCCACCACCAGGTCCACCTCCACCACCAGGTCCACCTCCACCACCAGGTCCACCTCCACCACCAGGTCCACCTCCACCACCAGGTCCACCTCCACCACCACGACCACCACCTCCACCACGTCCACCACCACCACCACCACCACGTCCACCACCACCACCACCACCACCACGTCCACGTCCACCACCACCACGTCCACCACCACCACCACCACGTCCACCACCACCACGTCCACCACCACCACGTCCACCACCACCACCACCACGTCCACCACCACCACGTCCACCACCACCACGTCCACGTCCACCACCACCACGACCACGACCACGTCCACGTCCACCACCACGTCCACCACCACCACCACCACCACCACCACCACGTCCACCACCACGTCGTCCACCACCACCACCACGTCCACCACCACATCCACCACCACATCCACCACCCCATCCACCACCCCATCCACCACCATATCCACCACCACATCCACCACCACATCCATCACCACCACCACCACGTCCACCACCACCACCACGTCCACCACCACCACTTCCACCACCACCACCACGTCCACCACCACGTCCACCACCACCATGACCTCCACCACCACCACCACCACCAGGTCCACCTCCACCACCACCAGGTCCACCTCCACCACCACCAGGTCCACCTCCACCACCACCAGGTCCACCTCCACCACCACCAGGTCCACCTCCACCACCACCAGGTCCACCTCCACCACCACCACGTCCACCACCAACACCACCACGTCCACCACCAACACCACCACGTCCACCACCACCACCACGTCCACCACCACGTCCACCTCCACCACCACGTCCACCTCCACCACCACGTCCACCTCCACCACCACCTCCACCACCACGTCCACCACCACGTCCACCTCCACCACCACGTCCACCTCCACCACCACGTCCACCTCCACCACCACGTCCACCTCCACCACCACGTCCACCTCCACCACCACGTCCACCTCCATCACCACCACCACCAGGTCCACCTCCACCACCACCAGGTCCACCTCCACCACCACCAGGTCCACCTCCACCACCACCAGGTCCACCTCCACCACCACCAGGTCCACCACCAACACCACCACGTCCACCACCAACACCACCACGTCCACCACCACGTCCACCTCCACCACCACGTCCACCTCCACCACCACGTCCACCTCCACCACCACCACGTCCACCTCCACCACCACGTCCACCTCCACCACCACCAGGTCCACCTCCACCACCACCAGGTCCACCACCACCACCACCAGGTCCACCACCACCACCACCAGGTCCACCTCCACCACCACCAGGTCCACCTCCACCACCACCAGGTCCACCTCCACCACCACCAGGTCCACCTCCACCACCACCAGGTCCATCTCCACCACCACCAGGTCCATCTCCACCACCACCAGGTCCACGTCCACCTCCACCTCCACCACGTCCACCTCCACCACCACCACCACGTCCACCACCACCACCACCACGTCCACCACCACCACCACCACCACCACCACCACGTCCACCACCACCACCACCACCACGTCCACCACCACCACCACCACCACGTCCACCACCACCACCACCACCACGTCCACCACCACCACCACCACCACGTCCACCACCACCACGTCCACCACCACCACGTCCACCACCACCACGTCCACCACCACGTCCACCACCACCACCATGTCCACCACCACGTCCACCACGTCCACCACCACCACCACGTCCACCACCACCACCACGTCCACCTCCACCACCACGTCCACCACCACCACCACCACCACCACCACCACGTCCACCACGTCCACCACCACGACCACCACCACCACCACCACCAGGTCCACCACCAGGTCCACCTCCACCTCCACCACCAGGTCCACCACCACCACCACGTCCACCACCACCACCACGTCCTCCACCACCACCACGTCCTCCACCACCACCACGTCCTCCACCACCACCACGTCCTCCACCACCACCACGTCCACCACCACCACGTCCACCACCACCACGTCCACCACCACCACCATGACCACCACCACCACCACGTCCACCACCACCACCACGTCCTCCACCACCACCACGTCCTCCACCACCACCACCACCACGACCTCCACCACCACCACCACGACCTCCACCACCAGGTCCACCACCACCACCACGTCCACCACCACCACCACGTCCACCACCACCACCACGTCCACCACGTCCACCACCACCACCACGTCCACCACCACGTCCACGTCCACCACCACGTCCACCACCACCACCACGTCCACCACCACCACCACGTCCACCACCACCACCACCACCACCACGTCCACCACCACCACCACCACCACCACGTCCACCACCACGTCCACCTCCATCACCACCAGGTCCACCTCCACCACCACCAGGTCCACCTCCACCACCACCAGGTCCACCTCCACCACCACCAGGTCCACCTCCACCACCACCAGGTCCACCACCAACACCACCACGTCCACCACCAACACCACCACGTCCACCACCAACACCACCACGTCCACCACCACGTCCACCTCCACCACCACGTCCACCTCCACCACCACGTCCACCTCCACCACCACCACGTCCACCTCCACCACCACGTCCACCTCCACCACCACGTCCACCTCCACCACCACGTCCACCTCCACCACCACGTCCACCTCCACCACCACCAGGTCCACCTCCACCACCACCACCACCAGGTCCACCTCCACCACCACCAGGTCCACCTCCACCACCACCAGGTCCACCTCCACCACCACCAGGTCCACCTCCACCACCACCAGGTCCATCTCCACCACCACCAGGTCCATCTCCACCACCACCAGGTCCACGTCCACCTCCACCTCCACCACGTCCACCTCCACCACCACCACCACGTCCACCACCACCACCACCACGTCCACCACCACCACCACCACGTCCACCACCACCACCACCACGTCCACCACCACCACCACCACCACGTCCACCACCACCACGTCCACCACCACCACGTCCACCACCACCACGTCCACCACCACGTCCACCACCACCACCATGTCCACCACCACGTCCACCACGTCCACCACCACCACGTCCACCACCACCACCACGTCCACCACCACCACCACGTCCACCACCACCACCACGTCCACCTCCACCACCACGTCCACCTCCACCACCACGTCCACCACCACCACCACCACCACCACCACCACCACGTCCACCACGTCCACCACCACGACCACCACCACCACCACCACCAGGTCCACCACCAGGTCCACCTCCACCTCCACCACCAGGTCCACCACCACCACCACGTCCACCACCACCACGTCCACCACCACCACCACGTCCTCCACCACCACCACGTCCTCCACCACCACCACGTCCACCACCACCACCACGTCCACCACCACCACGTCCTCCACCACCACCACGTCCTCCACCACCACCACGTCCTCCACCACCACCACGTCCTCCACCACCACCACGTCCTCCACCACCACCACGTCCACCACCACCACGTCCACCACCACCACGTCCACCACCACCACGTCCACCACCACCACCATGACCACCACCACCACCACGACCACCACCACCACCACGACCACCACCACCACCACGTCCACCACCACCACCACGTCCTCCACCACCACCACCACCACGACCTCCACCACCACCACCACCACGACCTCCACCACCAGGTCCACCACCACCACCACGTCCACCACCACCACCACGTCCACCACCACCACCACGTCCACCACGTCCACCACCACCACCACGTCCACCACCACCACCACGTCCACCACCACCACCACGTCCACCACCACCACCACCACCACGTCCACCACCACCACCACGTCCACCACCACCACCACGTCCACCACCACCACCACCACGACCTCCACCACCACCACGACCTCCACCACCACCACGACCTCCACCACCACCACGACCTCCACCACCACCACGACCTCCACCACCACCACGACCTCCACCACCACCACGACCTCCACCACCAGGTCCACCTCCACCACCAGGTCCACCTCCACCACCAGGTCCACCTCCACCACCAGGTCCACCTCCACCACCAGGTCCACCTCCACCACCAGGTCCACCTCCACCACCAGGTCCACCTCCACCACCAGGTCCACCTCCACCACCAGGTCCACCTCCACCACCAGGTCCACCTCCACCACCAGGTCCACCTCCACCACCAGGTCCACCTCCACCACCAGGTCCACCTCCACCACCAGGTCCACCTCCACCACCAGGTCCACCTCCACCACCAGGTCCACCTCCACCACCAGGTCCACCTCCACCACCAGGTCCACCTCCACCACCAGGTCCACCTCCACCACCAGGTCCACCTCCACCACCAGGTCCACCTCCACCACCAGGTCCACCTCCACCACCAGGTCCACCTCCACCTCCACCACCAGGTCCACCTCCACCTCCACCACCAGGTCCACCTCCACCTCCACCTCCACCACCAGGTCCACCTCCACCTCCACCACCAGGTCCACCTCCACCTCCACCACCAGGTCCACCTCCACCTCCACCACCAGGTCCACCTCCACCTCCACCTCCACCACCAGGTCCACCTCCACCTCCACCACCAGGTCCACCTCCACCTCCAACACCAGGTCCACCTCCACCTCCAGGTCCACCTCCACCACCAGGTCCACCTCCACCACCAGGTCCACCTCCACCTCCAACACCAGGTCCACCTCCACCTCCAGGTCCACCTCCACCACCAGGTCCACCTCCACCACCAGGTCCACCACCAGGTCCACCTCCACCACCAGGTCCACCTCCACCACCAGGTCCACCTCCACCACCAGGTCCACCTCCACCACCAGGTCCACCTCCACCACCAGGTCCACCTCCACCACCAGGTCCACCTCCACCACCAGGTCCACCTCCACCACCAGGTCCACCTCCACCACCAGGTCCACCTCCACCACCAGGTCCACCTCCACCACCAGGTCCACCTCCACCACCAGGTCCACCTCCACCACCAGGTCCACCTCCACCACCAGGTCCACCTCCACCACCAGGTCCACCTCCAACACCAGGTCCACCTCCAACACCAGGTCCACCTCCAACACCAGGTCCACCTCCAACACCAGGTCCACCTCCAACACCAGGTCCACCTCCAACACCAGGTCCACCTCCACCACCAGGTCCACCTCCACCACCAGGTCCACCTCCAACACCAGGTCCACCTCCAACACCAGGTCCACCTCCAACACCAGGTCCACCTCCAACACCAGGTCCACCTCCAACACCAGGTCCACCTCCAACACCAGGTCCACCTCCAACACCAGGTCCACCTCCACCACCAGGTCCACCTCCACCACCAGGTCCACCTCCACCACCAGGTCCACCTCCACCACCAGGTCCACCTCCACCACCAGGTCCACCTCCACCACCAGGTCCACCACCTCCACCACCAGGTCCACCTCCACCACCAGGTCCACCACCTCCACCACCAGGTCCACCTCCACCACCAGGTCCACCACCTCCACCACCAGGTCCACCACCTCCACCACCAGGTCCACCTCCACCACCACGACCACCACCTCCACCACCAGGTCCACCTCCACCACCACGACCACCACCTCCACCACCAGGTCCACCTCCACCATCACGACCACCACCTCCACCACCAGGTCCACCTCCACCACCAGGTCCACCTCCACCACCACGACCACCACCTCCACCACCAGGTCCACCTCCACCACCAGGTCCACCTCCACCACCAGGTCCACCTCCACCACCACGACCACCACCTCCACCACCAGGTCCACCTCCACCACCACGACCACCACCTCCACCACCAGGTCCACCTCCACCACCACGACCACCACCTCCACTACCAGGTCCACCTCCACCACCACGACCACCACCTCCACCACCAGGTCCACCTCCACCACCACGACCACCACCTCCACCACCAGGTCCACCTCCACCACCAGGTCCACCTCCACCACCAGGTCCACCTCCACCACCAGGTCCACCTCTACCACCAGGTCCACCTCCACCACCAGGTCCACCTCCACCACCAGGTCCACCACCAGGTCCACCTCCACCACCAGGTCCACCACCAGGTCCACCTCCACCACCAGGTCCACCACCAGGTCCACCTCCACCACCAGGTCCACCACCAGGTCCACCTCCACCACCAGGTCCAGGTCCACCTCCACCACCAGGTCCAGGTCCACCTCCACCACCAGGTCCAGGTCCACCTCCACCACCAGGTCCAGGTCCACCTCCAGGTCCAGGTCCACCTCCACCACCAGGTCCAGGTCCACCTCCACCACCAGGTCCAGGTCCACCTCCACCTCCACCACCACCACCAGGTCCAGGTCCACCTCCACCTCCACCACCAGGTCCAGGTCCACCTCCACCTCCACCACCAGGTCCAGGTCCACCTCCACCTCCACCACCAGGTCCAGGTCCACCTCCACCACCAGGTCCAGGTCCACCTCCACCTCCACCTCCACCACCAGGTCCAGGTCCACCTCCACCTCCACCACCAGGTCTACCTCCAGGTCCACCTCCACCTCCACCACCACCACCACCACCACCAGGTCCACCTCCACCACCAGGTCCACCTCCACCACCACCAGGTCCACCTCCACCACCACCAGGTCCACCTCCACCACCACCAGGTCCACCTCCACCACCACCAGGTCCACCTCCACCACCACCAGGTCCACCTCCACCACCACCAGGTCCACCTCCACCACCACCAGGTCCACCTCCACCACCAGGTCCACCTCCACCACCAGGTGCACCTCCACCACCAGGTCCACCTCCACCACCAGGTCCACCTCCACCACCAGGTCCACCTCCACCACCAGGTCCACCTCCACCACCAGGTCCACCTCCACCACCAGGTCCACCCCCACCACCAGGTCCACCCCCACCACCAGGTCCACGCCCACCACCAGGTCCACCCCCACCACCAGGTCCACCCCCACCACCAGGTCCACCCCCACCACCAGGTCCACCTCCACCACCAGGTCCACCTCCACCACCAGGTCCACCTCCACCACCACGTCCACCTCCACCACCACGTCCACCACCACCTCCACCTCCACCTCCACCACCACCTCCACCTCCACTACCACCTCCACCACCACCACCACCTCCACCACCACGTCTACCTCCACCACCACGTCCACCTCCATTACCACGTCCACCTCCATTACCACGTCCACCTCCATTACCACGTCCACCTCCATTACCACCAGGTCCACCTCCATTACCACCAGGTCCACCTCCATTACCACCAGGTCCACCTCCATTACCACCAGGTCCACCTCCATTACCACCAGGTCCACCTCCATTACCACCAGGTCCACCTCCATTACCACCAGGTCCACGTCCAGGTCCACGTCCACCTCCATGTCCACCTCCATGTCCACCTCCATGTCCACCTCCATGTCCACCTCCATGTCCACCTCCATGTCCACCTCCACCTCCATGTCCACCTCCATGTCCACCTCCACCACCATGTCCACCTCCACCACCACGTCCACCACCACCACCACGTCCACGTCCACCACCACCACGTCCACCACCACCACCACGTCCACGTCCACCACCACCACGTCCACCACCACCACGACCACGACCACGTCCACCACCACGTCCACCACCACCACCACCACCACCACCACCACCACCACGTCCACCACCACGTCGTCCACCACCACCACCACGTCCACCACCACATCCACCACCACGTCGTCCACCACCACCACCACGTCCACCACCACGTCCACCACCACATCCACCACCACATCCACCACCCCATCCACCACCCCATCCACCACCATATCCACCACCCCAACCACGTCCACCACCACGTCCACCACCACATCCACCACCACATCCACCACCCCATCCACCACCCCATCCACCACCATATCCACCACCCCATCCACCACCATATCCACCACCACATCCACCACCACATCCATCACCACCACCACCACGTCCACCACCACCACCAGGTCCACCTCCACCACCACCAGGTCCACCTCCACCACCACCAGGTCCACCTCCACCACCACCAGGTCCACCTCCACCACCACCAGGTCCACCTCCACCACCACCACGTCCACCACCAACACCACCACGTCCACCACCAACACCACCACATCCACCACCACGTCCACCACCACGTCCACCTCCACCACCACCTCCACCTCCACCACCACCTCCACCACCACGTCCACCTCCACCACCACGTCCACCTCCACCACCACGTCCACCTCCATCACCACCACCACCAGGTCCACCTCCACCACCAGGTCCACCTCCACCACCACGACCACCACCTCCACCACCAGGTCCACCTCCACCACCAGGTCCACCTCCACCACCAGGTCCACCTCCACCACCAGGTCCACCTCCACCACCAGGTCCACCTCCACCACCAGGTCCACCTCCACCACCAGGTCCACCTCCACCACCAGGTCCACCTCCACCACCAGGTCCACCTCCACCACCAGGTCCACCTCCACCACCAGGTCCACCTCCACCACCAGGTCCACCTCCACCACCAGGTCCACCTCCACCACGTCCACCACCACCACCACCACCACGTCCACCACCACCACCACCACCACCACGTCCACGTCCACCACCACCACGTCCACCACCACCACCACCACGTCCACCACCACCACGTCCACCACCACCACGTCCACCACCACCACGACCACGACCACGTCCACCACCACGTCCACAACCACCACCACCACCACCACCACCACGTCCACCACCACGTCGTCCACCACCACCACCACGTCCACCACCACATCCACCACCACATCCACCACCCCATCCACCACCCCATCCACCACCATATCCACCACCACATCCACCACCACATCCATCACCACCACGTCCACCACCACCACCACGTCCACCACCACCACTTCCACCACCACCACCACCACCACCACCACGTCCACCACCACGTCCACCACCACCATGACCTCCACCACCACCACCACCACCAGGTCCACCTCCACCACCACCAGGTCCACCTCCACCACCACCAGGTCCACCTCCACCACCACCAGGTCCACCTCCACCACCACCAGGTCCACCTCCACCACCACCAGGTCCACCTCCACCACCACCAGGTCCACCTCCACCACCACCAGGTCCACCTCCACCACCACCACGTCCACCACCAACACCACCACGTCCACCACCAACACCACCACGTCCACCACCAACACCACCACATCCACCACCACCACCACGTCCACCACCACGTCCACCTCCACCACCACCTCCACCTCCACCACCACCTCCACCACCACGTCCACCTCCACCACCACGTCCACCTCCACCACCACGTCCACCTCCATCACCACCACCACCAGGTCCACCTCCACCACCACCAGGTCCACCTCCACCACCACCAGGTCCACCTCCACCACCACCAGGTCCACCTCCACCACCACCAGGTCCACCTCCACCACCACCAGGTCCACCACCAACACCACCACGTCCACCACCAACACCACCACGTCCACCACCACGTCCACCTCCACCACCACGTCCACCTCCACCACCACGTCCACCTCCACCACCACGTCCACCTCCACCACCACCACGTCCACCTCCACCACCACGTCCACCTCCACCACCACCAGGTCCACCACGTCCACCTCCACCACCACCAGGTCCACCTCCACCACCACCACCACCAGGTCCACCTCCACCACCACCAGGTCCACCTCCACCACCACCAGGTCCACCTCCACCACCACCAGGTCCATCTCCACCACCACCAGGTCCACGTCCACCTCCACCTCCACCACGTCCACCTCCACCACCACCACCACGTCCACCACCACCACCACCACGTCCACCACCACCACCACCACCACGTCCACCACCACCACCACCACGTCCACCACCACCACCACGTCCACCACCACCACGTCCACCACCACCACCACCACGTCCACCACCACCACCACGTCCACCACCACCACGTCCACCACCACCACGTCCACCACCACCACGTCCACCACCACCACGTCCACCACCACGTCCACCACCACGTCCACCACCACCACGTCCACCACCACGTCCACCACCACGTCCACCACCACCACCATGTCCACCACCACGTCCACCACGTCCACCACCACCACCACGTCCACCACCACCACCACGTCCACCACCACCACCACGTCCACCTCCACCACCACGTCCACCACCACCACCACCACCACCACCACCACGTCCACCACGTCCACCACCACGACCACCACCACCACCACCACCACCAGGTCCACCACCAGGTCCACCACCACCACCACGTCCACCACCACCACGTCCACCACCACCACGTCCACCACCACCACCACGTCCACCACCACCACCACGTCCACCACCACCACGTCCACCACCACCACGTCCTCCACCACCACCACATCCTCCACCACCACCACGTCCTCCACCACCACCACGTCCACCACCACCACGTCCACCACCACCACGTCCTCCACCACCACCACCACCACGACCACCACCACCACCACCACGTCCTCCACCACCACCACCACCACGACCTCCACCACCACCACCACCACGACCTCCACCACCAGGTCCACCACCACCACCACGACCTCCACCACCAGGTCCACCACCACCACCACGACCTCCACCACCAGGTCCACCACCACCACCACGTCCACCACCACCACCACGTCCACCACCACCACCACGTCCACCACGTCCACCACCACCACCACGTCCACCACCACGTCCACGTCCACCACCACGTCCACCACCACCACCACGTCCACCACCACCACGTCCACCACCACGTCCACCACCACCACCACCACCACCACGTCCACCACCACCACCACCACCACCACGTCCACCACCACCACCACCACATCCACCACCACCACGATCTCCACCACCACCACGATCTCCACCACCACCACGACCTCCACCACCACCACGACCTCCACCACCACCACGACCTCCACCACCACCACCAGGTCCACCTCCACCACCAGGTCCACCTCCACCACCAGGTCCACCTCCACCACCAGGTCCACCTCCACCACCAGGTCCACCTCCACCACCAGGTCCACCTCCACCACCAGGTCCACCTCCACCACCAGGTCCACCTCCACCACCAGGTCCACCTCCACCACCAGGTCCACCTCCACCACCAGGTCCACCTCCACCACCAGGTCCACCTCCACCACCAGGTCCACCTCCACCACCACGACCATCACGACCTCCACCACCACGACCTCCACCACCACGACCTCCACCACCACGACGTCCACCACCACCACGTCCACCACCACCACCACCACGTCCACCACCACCACCACCACCACGTCCACCACCACCACCACCACCACCACGTCTACCACCACCACCACGTCCACGTCCACCACCACCACCACGTCCACCACCACCACCACGTCCACCACCACCACCACGACCACCACCACCACGTCCACCACCACCACCACGTCCACCACGTCCACCACGTCCACCACCACCACCACGTCCACCACCACGTCCACGTCCACCACCACGTCCACCACCACCACCACGTCCACCACCACCACCACGTCCACCACCACCACATCCACCACCACCACCACGTCCACCACCACCACGTCCACCACCACCACGTCCACCACCACCACGTCCACCACCACCACCACGTCCACCACCACCACCACGTCCACCACCACCACCACGTCCACCACCACCACCACGTCCACCACCACCACCACGTCCACCACCACGTCCACCACCACCACCACCACGTCCACCACCACCACGTCCACCACCACCACCACGTCCACCACCACCACGTCCACCACCACCACGTCCACCACGTCCACCACCACCACCACCACCACGTCCACCACCACGTCCACCACCACGTCCACCACCACGTCCACCACCACCACGTCCACCACCACCACGTCCACCACCACCACCACCACCACGTCCACCACCACCACCACCACGACCTCCACCACCACCACCACGACCTCCACCACCACCACCACCACCTCCACCACCACCACCACCACGACCTCCACCACCACCACCACCACGACCTCCACCACCACCACCACCACGACCTCCACCACCACCACCACCACGACCTCCACCACCACCACCACCACGACCTCCACCACCACCACCACCACGACCTCCACCACCAGGTCCACCTCCACCACCAGGTCCACCTCCACCACCAGGTCCACCTCCACCACCAGGTCCACCTCCACCACCAGGTCCACCTCCACCACCAGGTCCACCTCCACCACCAGGTCCACCTCCACCACCAGGTCCACCTCCACCACCAGGTCCACCTCCACCACCAGGTCCACCTCCACCACCAGGTCCACCTCCACCACCAGGTCCACCTCCACCACCAGGTCCACCTCCACCACCAGGTCCACCTCCACCACCAGGTCCACCTCCACCACCAGGTCCACCCCCACCACCAGGTCCACCCCCACCACCAGGTCCACCCCCACCACCAGGTCCACCCCCACCACCAGGTGGAGGTGTCCACCTCCAGGTCCACCTCCACCTCCAGGTCCACCTCCACCACCAGGTCCACCTCCACCACCACGACCACCACCACCATCATCACGACCTCCACCACCACCACGACCTCCACCACCACCACGACCTCCACCACCACCACGACCTCCACCACCACCACGACCTCCACCACCACCACGACCTCCACCACCACCACGACCTCCACCACCACCACGACCTCCACCACCACCACGACCACCACCACCACGACCTCCACCACGACCTCCACCACCACCACCACCACGACCACCACCACCACGACCTCGACCTCCACCACCACCACCACCACCACCACGACCTCCACCACGACCTCCACCACCACCACCACCACGACCACCACCACGACCACCACCACCACGACCTCCACCACCACCACCACCACCTCCACCACCACCACCACGACCTCCACCACCACCACCACCACGACCTCCACCACCACCTCCACCACCACCACCACCTCCACCACCACCACCACGACCTCCACCACCACCACCACGACCACCACGACCTCCACCACCACCACCACGACCACCACGACCTCCACCACCACCACCACCACCACGACCTCCACCACCACCACCACCACCACGACCTCCACCACCACCACCACCACCACCACGACCTCCACCACCACCACCACGACCTCCACCACCACCACCACCACCACGACCTCCACCACCAGGTCCACCTCCAAGTCCACCTCCACCTCCAAGTCCACCACCAGGTCCACCTCCACCTCCACCACCAGGTCCACCTCCACCTCCACCTCCAAGTCCACCTCCACCACCAGGTCCACCTCCACCTCCACCTCCAAGTCCACCTCCACCACCAGGTCCACCTCCACCTCCACCTCCACCTCCAAGTCCAGGTCCACCTCCAAGTCCAGGTCCACCTCCAGGTCCACCTCCAGGTCCACCACCAGGTCCACCACCAGGTCCACCACCAGGTCCACCTCCACCACCAGGTCCACCTCCACCACCAGGTCCACCTCCACCACCAGGTCCACCTCCACCACCAGGTCCACCTCCACCACCAGGTCCACCTCCACCACCAGGTCCACCTCCACCACCAGGTCCACCTCCACCACCAGGTCCACCTCCACCACCAGGTCCACCTCCAGGTCCAGGTCCACCTCCAGGTCCAGGTCCACCTCCACCACCAGGTCCACCTCCACCACCAGGTCCACCTCCACGTCCAGGTCCACCTCCACCACCAGGTCCAGGTCCACCTCCACCACCAGGTCCAGGTCCACCTCCACCACCAGGTCCAGGTCCACCTCCACCACCAGGTCCAGGTCCACCTCCACCACCAGGTCCAGGTCCACCTCCACCACCAGGTCCAGGTCCACCTCCACCACCAGGTCCAGGTCCACCTCCACCACCAGGTCCAGGTCCACCTCCACCACCAGGTCCAGGTCCACCTCCACCTCCACCTCCACCACCAGGTCCACCTCCACCTCCAGGTCCAGGTCCACCTCCAGGTCCACCTCCACCACCAGGTCCACCTTCACCACCAGGTCCACCTCCACCTCCACCACCACGACCACCACCACCACCACCACCACCACCACCACCACCACCACCACCACCTCCACCACCAGGTCCACCTCCACCACCAGGTCCACCTCCACCACCAGGTCCACCTCCACCACCAGGTCCACCTCCACCACCAGGTCCACCTCCACCACCAGGTCCACCTCCACCACCAGGTCCACCTCCACCACCAGGTCCACCTCCACCACCAGGTCCACCTCCACCACCAGGTCCACCTCCACCACCAGGTCCACCTCCACCACCAGGTCCACCTCCACCACCAGGTCCACCTCCACCACCAGGTCCACCTCCACCACCAGGTCCACCTCCACCACCAGGTCCACCTCCACCACCAGGTCCACCCCCACCACCAGGTCCACCTCCACCACCAGGTCCACCTCCACCACCAGGTCCACCTCCACCACCAGGTCCACCTCCACCACCAGGTCCACCTCCACCACCAGGTCCACCTCCACCACCAGGTCCACCTCCACCACCAGGTCCACCTCCACCACCACGTCCACCTCCACTACCACGTCCACCTCCATTACCACGTCCACCTCCATTACCACGTCCACCTCCATTACCACGTCCACCTCCATTACCACGTCCACATCCATTACCACGTCCACCTCCATTACCACGTCCACCTCCATTACCACGTCCACCTCCATTACCACGTCCACCTCCATTACCACGTCCACCTCCATTACCACCAGGTCCACCTCCATTACCACCAGGTCCACCTCCATTACCACCAGGTCCACCTCCATTACCACCAGGTCCACCTCCATTACCACCAGGTCCACCTCCATTACCACCAGGTCCACCTCCATTACCACCAGGTCCACCTCCATTACCACCAGGTCCACCTCCATTACCACCAGGTCCACGTCCAGGTCCACGTCCAGGTCCACGTCCACCTCCACGTCCACCTCCATGTCCACCTCCATGTCCACCTCCATGTCCACCTCCATGTCCACCTCCATGTCCACCTCCATGTCCACCTCCACCACCATGTCCACCTCCACCACCACCACCACCACGTCCACCACCACCACCACCACCACCACGTCCACCACCACCACCACCACCACCACGTCCACCACCACCACCACCACCACGTCCACCACCACCACCACCACCACCACCACCACCACCACCACGTCCACCACCACCACCACCACCACCACGTCCACGTCCACCACCACGACCACGTCCACGTCCACCACCACCACGTCCACCACCACGTCCACCACCACCACCACCACGTCCACCACCACGTCCACCACCACCACCACGTCCACCACCACCACCACCACCACCACCACCACCACGTCATCCACCACCACGTCCACCACCACGTCGTCCACCACCACATCCACCACCCCATCCACCACCCCATCCACCACCCCATCCACCACCCCATCCACCACCACATCCACTACCACATCCATCACCACCACCACCACGACCTCCACCACTACCACCACGTCCACCACCACCACCACGTCCACCACCACGTCCACCACCACCACGTCCACCACCACCACCACGTCCACCACCACGTCCACCACCACCACGTCCACCACCACCACGTCCACCACCACCACCACGTCCACCACCACCACCAGGTCCACCTCCACCACCACCAGGTCCACCTCCACCACCACCAGGTCCACCTCCACCACCACCAGGTCCACCTCCACCACCACCAGGTCCACCTCCACCACCACCAGGTCCACCTCCACCACCACCAGGTCCACCTCCACCACCACCAGGTCCACCTCCACCACCACCAGGTCCACCTCCACCACCACCAGGTCCACCACCAACACCACCACACCCACCACCACCACATCCACCACCCCCACCACGTCCACCTCCACCACCACGTCCACCACCACGTCCACCTCCACCACCACGTCCACCACCACGTCCACCTCCACCACCACCTCCACCACCACGTCCACCTCCACCACCACGTCCACCTCCATCACCACGACCTCCACCACCACCACCACCAGGTCCACCTCCACCACCACCACCACCAGGTCCACCTCCACCACCACCACCACCAGGTCCACCTCCACCACCACCACCAGGTCCACCTCCACCACCACCAGGTCCATCTCTACCACCACCAGGTCCACGTCCATCTCCACCACCACCAGGTCCACGTCCACCTCCACCACCACCAGGTCCACGTCCACCTCCACCACGTCCACCTCCACCACGTCCACCTCCACCACCACCACCACCACATCCACCTCCACCACCACCACCACCACCACGTCCACCTCCACCACCACCACCACCACGTCCACCACCACCACCACCACCACGTCCACCACCACCACCACCACGTCCACCACCACCACCACCACCACCACGTCCACCACCACCACCACCACGTCCACCACCACCACCACCACGTCCACCACCACCACCACCACCACGTCCACCACCACCACCATGTCCACCACCACGTCCACCACCACCACCATGTCCACCACCATGTCCACCACCACGTCCACCATGTCCACCACCACCACCACGTCCACCTCCACCACCACGTCCACCACGTCCACCACCACCACCACCACCACCACGTCCACCACGTCCACCACCACCACCACCACCACCACCACCACCACCACCACCACCACCACCACCAGGTCCACCACCAGGTCCACCACCAGGTCCAACTCCACCTCCACCACCACGTCCTCCACCACCACCACGTCCACCACCACCACGTCCACCACCACCACCACGTCCACCACCACCACGTCCACCACCACCACGTCCACCACCACCACGTCCACCACCACCACGTCCACCACCACCACGTCCACCACCACCACGTCCACCACCACCACGTCCACCACCACCACGTCCACCACCACCACCATGACCACCACCACCACGTCCACCACCACCACCACGACCACCACCACCACCACGTCCACCACCACCACCACCACCACCACGTCCACCACCACCACCACCACGTCCACCACCACGTCCACCACCACCACCACGACCACCTCCACCACCAGGTCCACCTCCACCACCAGGTCCACCTCCACCACCAGGTCCACCTCCACCACCAGGTCCACCTCCACCACCAGGTCCACCTCCACCACCAGGTCCACCTCCACCACCAGGTCCACCTCCACCACCAGGTCCACCTCCACCACCAGGTCCACCTCCACCACCAGGTCCACCTCCACCACCAGGTCCACCTCCACCACCAGGTCCACCTCCACCACCAGGTCCACCTCCACCACCAGGTCCACCTCCACCACCAGGTCCACCTCCACCATCACGACCTCCACCACCACGACCTCCACCACCACGACCTCCACCACCACGACCTCCACCACCACGACCTCCACCACCACGACCTCCACCACCACCACGTCCACGTCCACCACCACCACGTCCACCAGCACCACGTCCACCACCACCACCACCACGTCCACCACCACCACCACCACCACCACGTCCACCACCACCACCACCACGTCCACCACCACCACGTCCACCACCACCACCACGTCCACCACCACGTCTACCACCACCACCACGTCCACTACCACCACCACCACGTCCACCACCACCACCACCACGTCCACCACCACCACGTCCACCACCACCACCACCACGTCCACCACCACCACCACCACGTCCACCACCACCACCACGTCCACCACCACCACCACCACGTCCACCACCACCACCACCACGTCCACCACCACCACCACGTCCACCACGTCCACCACGTCCACCACCACCACCACGTCCACCACCACCACCACGTCCACCACCACGTCCACGTCCACCACCACGTCCACCACCACCACCACCACGTCCACCACCACGTCCACCACCACCACCACGTCCACCACCACCACCACGTCCACCACCACCACGTCCACCACCACCACATCCACCACCACCACCACGTCCACCACCACGTCCACCACCACCACGTCCACCATGTCCACCACCACCACCACGTCCACCACCACCACCACCACGTCCACCACCACCACCACCACCACCACGTCCACCACCACCACCACCACGTCCACCACCACCACCACGTCCACCACCACCACCACCACGTCCACCACCACCACCACGTCCACCACGTCCACCACGTCCACCACCACCACCACCACGTCCACCACGTCCACCACCACCACCACGTCCACCACCACGTCCACCACCACCACCACGTCCACCACCACGTCCACCACCACCACCACGTCCACCACCACCACCACCACCACGTCCACCACCACCACGTCCACCACCACCACGTCCACCACCACCACGTCCACCACCACCACGTCCACCACCACCACCACGTCCACCACCACGTCCACCACCACCACGTCCACCATGTCCACCACCACCACCACGTCCACCACCACCACCACCACCACGTCCACCACCACCACCACCACCACGTCCACCACCACCACCACCACCACCACGTCCACCACCACCACGTCCACCACCACCACATCCACCACCACCACCACGTCCACCACCACGTCCACCACCACCACGTCCACCATGTCCACCACCACCACCACGTCCACCACCACCACCACCACGTCCACCACCTCCACCACCACGTCCACCACCTCCACCACCACCACCACCACCTCCACCACCACCACCACCACCTCCACCACCACCACCACCACCACCTCCACCACCACCACCAGGTCCACCTCCACCACCAGGTCCACCTCCACCACCAGGTCCACCTCCACCACCAGGTCCACCTCCACCACCAGGTCCACCTCCACCACCAGGTCCACCTCCACACCAGGTCCACCTCCACCACCAGGTCCACCTCCACCACCAGGTCCACCTCCACCACCAGGTCCACCTCCACCACCAGGTCCACCTCCACCACCAGGTCCACCTCCACCACCAGGTCCACCTCCACCACCAGGTCCACCTCCACCAACAGGTCCACCTCCACCACCAGGTCCACCTCCACCACCAGGTCCACCTCCACCACCAGGTGGAGGTGTCCACCTCCAGGTCCACCTCCACCACCAGGTCCACCTCCACCACCACGACCACTACCACCATCATCACGTCCTCCACCACCACCACGACCACTACCACCATCATCACGTCCTCCACCACCACCACGTCCTCCACCACCACCACGTCCTCCACCACCACCACGTCCTCCACCACCACCACGTCCTCCACCACCACCACGTCCTCCACCACCACCACGTCCTCCACCACCACCACGTCCTCCACCACCACCACGTCCTCCACCACCACCACGTCCACCACCACCACGTCCACCACCACGTCCACCACCACCACGTCCACCACCACGTCCACCACCACGTCCACCACCACCACGTCCACCACCACGTCCACCACCACCACCATGACCACCACGTCCACCACCACCACCATGACCACCACCACCACCACGTCCACCACCACCACCACCATGACCACCTCCACCACCAGGTCCACCTCCACCACCAGGTCCACCTCCACCACCAGGTCCACCTCCACCACCAGGTCCACCTCCACCACCAGGTCCACCTCCACCACCAGGTCCACCTCCACCACCAGGTCCACCTCCACCACCAGGTCCACCTCCACCACCAGGTCCACCTCCACCACCAGGTCCACCTCCACCACCAGGTCCACCTCCACCACCAGGTCCACCTCCACCACCAGGTCCACCTCCACCACCAGGTCCACCTCCACCAGGTCCAGGTCCACCTCCACCAGGTCCAGGTCCACCTCCACCAGGTCCAGGTCCACCTCCACCACCAGGTCCACCTCCACCACCAGGTCCACCTCTACCTCCACCACCAGGTCCACCTCTACCTCCACCACCAGGTCCACCTCCACCACCAGGTCCACCTCCACCACCAGGTCCACCTCCACCACCAGCCAGGTCCACCTCCACCACCAGCCAGGTCCACCTCCACCACGTCCACCACCACCACGTCCACCTCCACCACGTCCTCCACCACCACGTCCACCACCACCACGTCCACCACCACCACGTCCACCACCACCACGTCCACCACCACCACGTCCACCACCACCACGTCCACCACCACCACCACGTCCACCACCACCACCACAACGTCCACCTCCACCACGTCCACCACCACCACGTCCACCACCACCACCACGTCCACCACCACCACCACGACCACCACCACGTCCACCACCACCACCACCACGTCCACCACCACCACGTCCACCACCACCACCACCACCACCACGTCCACCACCACCACCACGTCCACCACCACCACCACGTCCACCACCACCACCACGTCGTCCACCACCACCACCACGTCCACCACCACCACCACCATGTCCACCACTACGTCCTCCACGTCCACCACCATCACATCCACCACGTCCACCACTACCACTACCACCATCACATCTACCACTACATCCACTACCACTACCACCACGTCCACCACTACCACCACGTCCACCACTACCACCACGTCCACCACTACCACCACGTCCACCACTACCACCACGTCCACCACTACCACCACGTCCACCACTACCACCACGTCCACCACTACCACCACGTCCACCACTACCACCACGTCCACCACTACCACCACGTCCACGTCCACCTCCACCACGTCCACCTCCACCACGTCCACCTCCACCACGTCCACCTCCACCACGTCCACCTCCACCACGTCCACCTCCACCACGTCCACCTCCACCACGTCCACCTCCACCACGTCCACCTCCACCACGTCCACCTCCACCACGTCCACCTCCACCACGTCCACCTCCACCACGTCCACCACCACCACCATGTCCACCACCACCACCACCATGTCCACCACCACGTCCACCATGTCCACCACCACCACCATATCAAACAGCACCACGTCCACCACCACCACGTCCACCACCACCACGTCCACCACCACCACGTCTACCACCACCACCACGTCCTCCACCACCACCACTATGTCCACCACGTCCACCACTACCACTACCACCATCACATCTACCACTACATCCACTACCACTACCACCACGTCCACCACTACCACCACGTCCACCACCACGTCCACCACCACGTCCACCACCACGTCCACCACCACCACCACCACCACGTCCACCACCACGTCCACCACCACCACCACGTCCACCACCACCACCACGTCCACCACCACCACCACGTCCACCACCACCACCACGTCCACCACCACCACCACGTCCACCACCACCACCACGTCCACCACCACCACCACGTCCACCACCTCCACCACGTCCACCACCTCCACCACGACCTCCACCTCCACCACCACCACCACCACCTCCACCTCCACCTCCACCACCACCACGACCTCCACCACGACCTCCACCACGACCTCCACCACCACCACGACCTCCACCACCACCACGACCTCCACCACCACCACGACCTCCACCACCACCACCACCACGACCTCCACCACCACCACCACGACCTCCACCACCACCACCACCACCACGACCTCCACCACCACCACCACCACCACGACCTCCACCACCACCACGACCTCCACCACCACCACCACCACGACCTCCACCACCACCACCACCACCAGGTCCAGGTCCACCTCCACCAGGTCCACCTCCACCACCAGGTCCACCACCAGGTCCACCTCCACCTCCACCACCACGTCCACCACCACCACCACGTCCACCACCACCACCACGTCCATCACCACCACCACCACCACATCCACCACGACCTCCACCACCTCCACCACGACCTCCACCACCACCACCACGACCTCCACCACGACCACATCCACCACCACCACCACGTCCACCACCACCACCACCACGTCCACCACGTCCACCACCACCACCACCACCACCACGTCCACCACCACCACGTCCACCACCACCACGTCCACCACCACCACGTCCACCACCACCACCACCACGTGAACCACGACCTCCACCACCACCACCACCAGGTCCACCACCACCAGGTCCACCTCCACCACCACCAGGTCCACCTCCACCACCACCAGGTCCACCTCCACCACCACCAGGTCCACCTCCACCACCACCAGGTCCACCTCCACCTCCACCACCACCAGGTCCACCTCCACCACCCAGGTCCACCTCCACCTCCACCTCAACCACCACGTCCACCACCACCACGTCCACCACCACCACGTCGTCCACCACCACCACCACGTTGTCCACCACCACCACCACATCGTCCACCACCACCACCACCACCACCACCACCACGTCATCCACCACCACCACCACGTCGTCCACCACCACGTCGTCCACCACCACCACCACATCGTCCACCACCACCACGTCATCCACCACCACCACGTCGTCCACCACGTCCACCACCATCATATCCACCACGTCCACCACTACCACTACCACCATCACATCTACCACTACATCCACTATCACTACCACCACGTCCACCACTACCACCACATCCACCACGTCCACCATGTCCACCACGTCCACCACCACCACCACCACCACGTCCACCACCACCACCACCACCACCACGTCGTCCTCCACCACCACCACGTCGTCGTCCACCACCAACACGTCGTCCACCACCACGTCGTCCACCACCACCACCACCACCACGTCGACCACCACCACCAACACCACCACCACCACGTCGACCACCACCACCAACACCACCACCACCACGTCGACCACCACCACCAACACCACCACCACCACCACGTCCAACACCACGTCTCCACCACCACCACGTCTCCCACCACCACCACCACCACGTCCACCTCCACCTCCTCCACGTCCACCACGTCCACCACCACCTCCACGTCCACCATGTCCACCACCACCTCCACCACGTCCACCACCTCCACCACCACGTCCACCACCTCCACCACCACGTCCACCACCTCCACCACCACGTCCACCACCACCTCCACCACCACCTCCACCACCACCTCCACCACCTCCACCACCACCTCCACCACGTCCACCTCCACCACCACGTCCACCTCCACCACCACGTCCACCTCCACCACCACGTCCACCTCCACCACCACGTCCACCTCCACCACCACGTCCACGTCCACCACCACGTCCACCACGTCCACCACGTCCACCACGTCCACCACGTCCACCACGTCCACCACGTCCACCACGTCCACCACGTCCACCACCTCCACCACCTCCACCACCTCCACCTCCACCACGTCCACCACGTCCACCACGTCCACCACGTCCACCACGTCCACCACGTCCACCACGTCCACCACCTCCACCACGTCCACCACCTCCACCACCTCCACCACGTCCACCACCTCCACCACGTCCACCTCCACCACGTCCACCTCCACCACGTCCACCTCCACCACGTCGTCTACCACGTCCACCACCACCACCACGTCCAACACCACCACCACATCCAACACCACCACCACCACGTCCAACACCACCACCACCACGTCCAACACCACCACCACCACCACGTCCACCACTTTTACGTCCACCACGTCCACCTCCACCACGTCCACCTCCACCACGTCCACCTCCACCACGTCCACCTCCACCACGTCCACCTCCACCACGTCCACCTCCACCACCACCACCACCACGTCCACCTCCACCACCACCACCACCACGTCCACCTCCACCTCCACGTCCACCACCTCCACCACCTCCACCACCTCCACCACCTCCACCACCACCTCCACCACCTCCACCACGTCCACCACGTCCACCACGTCCACCACGTCCACCTCCACAACGTCCACCTCCACCACGTCCACCACCTCCACCACGTCCACCACGTCCACCACCTCCACCACGTCCACCACCTCCACCACGTCCACCACCTCCACCTCCACGTCCACCACCTCCACCACCACCTCCACGTCCACCACGTCCACCACCACCTCCACGTCCACCATGTCCACCACCACGTCCACCACGTCCACCACGTCCACCACCTCCACCACCACGTCCACCACCTCCACCACCACGTCCACCACCTCCACCTCCACCACGTCCACCTCCACCACCACGTCCACCTCCACCACCACGTCCACCTCCACCACCACGTCGTCCACCACCACGTCCACCTCCACCACCACGTCGTCCACCACCTCCACCACGTCCACCACGTCCACCACGTCCACCACGTCCACCACGTCCACCACGTCCACCACGTCCACCACGTCCACCACGTCCACCACCTCCACCACGTCCACCACCTCCACCACGTCCACCACCTCCACCACGTCCACCACCTCCACCACGTCCACCACCTCCACCACGTCCACCTCCACCACGTCGTCTACCACGTCCACCACCACCACCACGTCCAACACCACCACCACGTCCAACACCACCACCACCACGTCCAACACCACCACCACCACGTCCAACACCACCACCACCACGTCCAACACCACCACCACCACGTCCAACACCACCACCACCACGTCCACCACTTTTACGTCCACCACGTCCACCTCCACCACGTCCACCTCCACCACGTCCACCTCCACCACGTCCACCTCCACCACGTCCACCTCCACCACGTCCACCTCCACCACGTCCACCTCCACCACGTCCACCTCCACCACCACCACCACCACGTCCACCTCCACCACCACCACCACCACGTCCACCTCCACCTCCACCTCCACCTCCACCTCCACCACCTCCACCTCCACCTCCACCTCCACCACCTCCACCTCCACGTCCACCACCTCCACCACCTCCACCACCTCCACCACCTCCACCACGTCCACCACGTCCACCTCCACCACGTCCACCACCTCCACCACGTCCACCACCTCCACCACGTCCACCACCTCCACCACCTCCACCTCCACCACGTCGTCCACCTCCACCACGTCGTCCACCTCCACCACGTCCACCTCCACAACGTCCACCTCCACAACGTCCACCTCCACAACGTCCACCTCCACAACGTCCACCTCCACAACGTCCACCTCCACAACGTCCACCTCCACAACGTCCACCTCCACAACGTCCACCTCCACAACGTCCACCTCCACAACGTCCACCTCCACCACGTCCACCTCCACCACGTCCACCTCCACAACGTCCACCTCCACAACGTCCACCTCCACAACGTCCACCTCCACAACGTCCACGTCCACCTCCACCACGTCCACCTCCACCACGTCCACCACCACCACGTCCACCTCCACCACGTCCACCTCCACCACGTCCACCACCACCACCACGTCCACCACCACCACGTCCACCACCACCACCACGTCCACCACCACCACCACCACGTCCACCACCACCACCACCACGTCCACCACCACCACCACCACGTCCACCACCACCACCACCACCACCACCACCACGTCCACCACCACCACCACCACCACCACCACAACGTCCACCTCCACAACGTCCACCACCACAACGTCCACCTCCACAACGTCCACCTCCACCACCACGTCCACCACCACCACCACGTCCACCACAACGTCCACAACGTCCACCTCCACAACGTCCACCTCCACAACGTCCACCTCCACAACGTCCACCTCCACAACGTCCACCTCCACAACGTCCACCTCCACAACGTCCACCTCCACAACGTCCACCTCCACAACGTCCACCTCCACAACGTCCACCTCCACAACGTCCACCTCCACAACGTCCACCTCCACAACGTCCACCTCCACAACGTCCACCTCCACAACGTCCACCTCCACAACGTCCACCTCCACAACGTCCACCTCCACAACGTCCACCTCCACAACGTCCACCTCCACAACGTCCACCTCCACCACGTCCACCTCCACCACGTCCACCTCCACCACGTCCACCTCCACCACGTCCACCACCACCACGTCCACCACCACCACGTCCACCTCCACCACGTCCACCACCACCACCACGTCCACCACCACCACGTCCACCACGTCCACCACCACCACCACGTCCACCACCACCACCACGTCCACCACCACCACCACGTCCACCACCACCACGTCCACCTCCACCACGTCCACCTCCACCACGTCCACCTCCACCACGTCCACCTCCACCACGTCCACCTCCACCACGTCCACCTCCACCACGTCCACCTCCACCACGTCCACCTCCACCACCATGTCCACCACCACCACCACCATGTCCACCACCACGTCCACCACCACCACCATGTCCACCACCACCACCATGTCCACCACCACCACCATGTCCACCACCACCACCACCATATCAAACAGCACCACGTCCACCACCACCACGTCCACCACCACCACGTCCACCACCACCACGTCCACCACCACCACGTCTACCACCACCACGTCTACCACCACCACCACGTCCACCACCACCACCACTATGTCCACCACGTCCACCACTACCACTACCACCATCACATCTACCACTACCACCACGTCCACCACTACCACCATGTCCACCACTACCACCACGTCCACCACCACCACGTCCACCACCACCACCACCACCACCACCACCACGTCCACCACCACGTCCACCACCACGTCCACCACCACGTCCACCACCACGTCCACCACCACGTCCACCACCACCACCACCACCACGTCCACCACCACGTCCACCACCACGTCCACCACCACCACCACGTCCACCACCACCACCACGTCCACCACCACCACCACGTCCACCACCACCACCACGTCCACCACCACCACCACGTCCACCACCACCACCACGTCCACCACCACCACCACGTCCACCACCTCCACCACGACCTCCACCTCCACCACGACCTCCACCTCCACCACGACCTCCACCACCACCACGACCTCCACCACCACCACCACCACCACCTCCACCACCACCACCACCACCACCTCCACCACCACCACCACCACCACGACCTCCACCACCACCACGACCTCCACCACCACCACCACCACGACCTCCACCACCACCACGACCTCCACCACCACCACCACCACCAGGTCCAGGTCCACCTCCACCAGGTCCACCTCCACTACCAGGTCCACCTCCACCACCACGTCCACCACCACCACCACGTCCACCACCACCACCACGTCCATCACCACCACCACCACCACATCCACCACGACCTCCACCACCTCCACCACGACCTCCACCACCACCACCACGACCTCCACCACGACCACATCCACCACCACCACCATGTCCACCACCACCACCACCACGTCCACCACCACCACGTCCACCACCACCACCACCACCACCACCACGTCCACCACCACCACGTCCACCACCACCACCACCACGTGAACCACGACCTCCACCACCACCACCACCAGGTCCACCACCACCAGGTCCACCTCCACCACCACCAGGTCCACCTCCACCACCACCAGGTCCACCTCCACCACCACCAGGTCCACCTCCACCACCCAGGTCCACCTCCACCTCCACCACCACCAGGTCCACCTCCACCACCCAGGTCCACCTCCACCTCAACCACCACGTCCACCACCACCACGTCCACCACCACCACGTCGTCCACCACCACCACCACGTTGTCCACCACCACCACCACGTAGTCCACCACCACCACCACCACCACCACCACCACCACGTCGTCCACCACCACCACCACGTCGTCCACCACCACCACATCGTCCACCACCACCACGTCATCCACCACCACCACGTCATCCACCACGTCCACCACCATCATATCCACCACGTCCACCACTACCACTACCACCATCACATCTACCACCACGTCCACCACTACCACCACATCCACCACGTCCACCACATCCACCACATCCACCACGTCCACCACATCCACCACATCCACCATGTCCACCACCACCACGTCGTCCTCCACCACCACCACGTCGTCCTCCACCACCACCACGTCGTCCACCACCACCACGTCGTCCACCACCAACACGTCGTCCACCACCAACACGTCGTCCACCACCACCACCACCACCACGTCGTCCACCACCACCACCACCACCACGTCCAACACCACCACCACCATGACCACCTCCACCACCAGGTCCACCTCCACCACCAGGTCCACCTCCACCACCAGGTCCACCTCCACCACCAGGTCCACCTCCACCACCAGGTCCACCTCCACCACCAGGTCCACCTCCACCACCAGGTCCACCTCCACCACCAGGTCCACCTCCACCACCAGGTCCACCTCCACCACCAGGTCCACCTCCACCACCAGGTCCACCTCCACCACCAGGTCCACCTCCACCACCAGGTCCACCTCCACCACCAGGTCCACCTCCACCACCAGGTCCACCTCCACCACCAGGTCCACCTCCACCAGGTCCAGGTCCACCTCCACCAGGTCCAGGTCCACCTCCACCACCAGGTCCACCTCCACCACCAGGTCCACCTCTAAGTCCACCACCAGGTCCACCTCTACCTCCACCACCAGGTCCACCTCCACCACCAGGTCCACCTCCACCACCAGGTCCACCTCCACCACCAGGTCCACCTCCACCACCAGCCAGGTCCACCTCCACCACGTCCACCACCACCACGTCCACCTCCACCACGTCCTCCACCACCACGTCCACCACCACCACGTCCACCACCACCACGTCCACCACCACCACCACGTCCACCACCACCACCACGTCCACCACCACCACCACAACGTCCACCTCCACCACGTCCACCACCACCACGTCCACCACCACCACCACGTCCACCACCACCACCACGACCACCACCACGTCCACCACCACCACCACCACGTCCACCACCACCACCACCACGTCCACCACCACCACCACCACGTCCACCACCACCACCACCACGTCCACCACCACCACCACCACGTCCACCACCACCACCACGTCCACCACCACCACCACGTCGTCCACCACCACCACCACGTCCACCACCACCACCACCATGTCCACCACTACGTCCTCCACGTCCACCACCATCACATCCACCACGTCCACCACTACCACTACCACCATCACATCTACCACTACATCCACTACCACTACCACCACGTCCACCACTACCACCACGTCCACCACTACCACCACGTCCACCACTACCACCACGTCCACCACTACCACCACGTCCACCACTACCACCACGTCCACCACTACCACCACGTCCACCTCCACCACGTCCACCTCCACCACGTCCACCTCCACCACGTCCACCTCCACCACGTCCACCTCCACCACGTCCACCTCCACCACGTCCACCTCCACCACGTCCACCTCCACCACGTCCACCTCCACCACGTCCACCTCCACCACGTCCACCACCACCACCATGTCCACCACCACCACCACCATGTCCACCACCACGTCCACCATGTCCACCACCACCACCACCATATCAAACAGCACCACGTCCACCACCACCACGTCCACCACCACCACGTCCACCACCACCACGTCTACCACCACCACCACGTCCTCCACCACCACCACTATGTCCACCACGTCCACCACTACCACTACCACCATCACATCTACCACTACATCCACTACCACTACCACCACGTCCACCACTACCACCACGTCCACCACTACCACCATGTCCACCACCACCACGTCCACCACCACCACCACCACCACCACGTCCACCACCACGTCCACCACCACGTCCACCACCACGTCCACCACCACGTCCACCACCACCACCACCACCACGTCCACCACCACGTCCACCACCACCACCACGTCCACCACCACCACCACGTCCACCACCACCACCACGTCCACCACCACCACCACGTCCACCACCACCACCACGTCCACCACCTCCACCACGTCCACCACCTCCACCACGTCCACCACCTCCACCACGACCTCCACCTCCACCTCCACCACCACCTCCACCTCCACCTCCACCACCACCACGACCTCCACCACGACCTCCACCACGACCTCCACCACCACCACGACCTCCACCACCACCACGACCTCCACCACCACCACGACCTCCACCACCACCACCACCACGACCTCCACCACCACCACCACGACCTCCACCACCACCACCACCACCACGACCTCCACCACCACCACCACCACCACGACCTCCACCACCACCACGACCTCCACCACCACCACCACCACCACGACCTCCACCACCACCACGACCTCCACCACCACCACCACCACGACCTCCACCACCACCACCACCACCAGGTCCAGGTCCACCTCCACCAGGTCCACCTCCACCACCAGGTCCACCACCAGGTCCACCTCCACCTCCACCACCACGTCCACCACCACCACCACGTCCACCACCACCACCACGTCCATCACCACCACCACCACCACATCCACCACGACCTCCACCACCTCCACCACGACCTCCACCACCACCACCACGACCTCCACCACGACCACATCCACCGCCACCACCACGTCCACCACCACCACCACCACGTCCACCACGTCCACCACCACCACCACCACCACCACGTCCACCACCACCACGTCCACCACCACCACCACCACCACCACGTGAACCACGACCTCCACCACCACCACCACCAGGTCCACCACCACCAGGTCCACCTCCACCACCACCAGGTCCACCTCCACCACCACCAGGTCCACCTCCACCACCACCAGGTCCACCTCCACCACCACCAGGTCCACCTCCACCTCCACCACCACCAGGTCCACCTCCACCACCCAGGTCCACCTCCACCTCCACCTCAACCACCACGTCCACCACCACCACGTCCACCACCACCACGTCGTCCACCACCACCACCACGTTGTCCACCACCACCACCACATCGTCCACCACCACCACCACCACCACCACCACCACGTCATCCACCACCACCACCACGTCGTCCACCACCACGTCGTCCACCACCACCACCACATCGTCCACCACCACCACGTCATCCACCACCACCACGTCGTCCACCACGTCCACCACCATCATATCCACCACGTCCACCACTACCACTACCACCATCACATCTACCACTACATCCACTATCACTACCACCACGTCCACCACTACCACCACATCCACCACTACCACCACATCCACCACGTCCACCATGTCCACCACGTCCACCACCACCACCACCACCACCACCACCACCACCACGTCGTCCTCCACCACCACCACGTCGTCGTCCACCACCAACACGTCGTCCACCACCACCACCACCACCACGTCGACCACCACCACCAACACCACCACCACCACGTCGACCACCACCACCAACACCACCACCACCACGTCGACCACCACCACCAACACCACCACCACGTCCAACACCACATCTCCACCACCACCACGTCTCCCACCACCACCACCACCACGTCCACCTCCACCTCCACCTCCACCTCCACGTCCACCACCTCCACGTCCACCACGTCCACCACCACCTCCACGTCCACCATGTCCACCACCACGTCCACCACGTCCACCACCTCCACCACCACGTCCACCACCTCCACCACCACGTCCACCACCTCCACCACCACCTCCACCACCACCTCCACCACCTCCACCACCACCTCCACCACGTCCACCTCCACCACCACGTCCACCTCCACCACCACGTCCACCTCCACCACCACGTCCACCTCCACCACCACGTCCACGTCCACCACCACGTCCACCACCACGTCCACCACGTCCACCACGTCCACCACGTCCACCACGTCCACCACGTCCACCACGTCCACCACGTCCACCACGTCCACCACGTCCACCTCCACCACCTCCACCACCTCCACCACGTCCACCACGTCCACCACGTCCACCACGTCCACCACGTCCACCACGTCCACCACGTCCACCACGTCCACCACGTCCACCACGTCCACCACGTCCACCACCTCCACCACGTCCACCACCTCCACCACGTCCACCTCCACCACGTCCACCTCCACCACGTCCACCTCCACCACGTCCACCTCCACCACGTCGTCTACCACGTCCACCACCACCACCACGTCCACCACCACCACCACGTCCAACACCACCACCACATCCAACACCACCACCACCACGTCCAACACCACCACCACCACGTCCAACACCACCACCACCACCACGTCCACCACTTTTACGTCCACCACGTCCACCTCCACCACGTCCACCTCCACCACGTCCACCTCCACCACGTCCACCTCCACCACGTCCACCTCCACCACGTCCACCTCCACCACCACCACCACCACGTCCACCTCCACCACCACCACCACCACGTCCACCTCCACCTCCACCTCCACGTCCACCACCTCCACCACCTCCACCACCTCCACCACCTCCACCACCACCTCCACCACCTCCACCACCTCCACCACGTCCACCACGTCCACCTCCACAACGTCCACCTCCACCACGTCCACCACCTCCACCACGTCCACCACGTCCACCACGTCCACCACCTCCACCACGTCCACCACCTCCACCTCCACCTCCACGTCCACCACCTCCACCACCACCTCCACCACGTCCACCACGTCCACCACCACGTCCACCACGTCCACCACGTCCACCACCTCCACCACCACGTCCACCACCTCCACCACCACGTCCACCACCTCCACCACCACGTCCACCACCTCCACCTCCACCACGTCCACCTCCACCACCACGTCCACCACCTCCACCTCCACCACGTCCACCTCCACCACCACGTCCACCTCCACCACCACGTCCACCTCCACCACCACGTCGTCCACCACCTCCACCACCTCCACCACCTCCACCACCTCCACCACCTCCACCACGTCCACCACGTCCACCACGTCCACCACGTCCACCACCTCCACCACGTCCACCACGTCCACCACCTCCACCACGTCCACCACCTCCACCACGTCCACCACCTCCACCACGTCCACCACGTCCACCTCCACCACGTCCACCTCCACCACGTCCACCTCCACCACGTCCACCTCCACCACGTCGTCTACCACGTCCACCACCACCACCACGTCCACCACCACCACCACGTCCAACACCACCACCACCACGTCCAACACCACCACCACCACGTCCAACACCACCACCACCACGTCCAACACCACCACCACCACGTCCAACACCACCACCACCACGTCCAACACCACCACCACCACGTCCACCTCCACCACCTCCACCTCCACCACGTCCACCTCCACCACGTCCACCTCCACCACGTCCACCTCCACCACGTCCACCTCCACCACGTCCACCTCCACCACGTCCACCTCCACCACGTCCACCTCCACCACGTCCACCTCCACCACGTCCACCTCCACCACGTCCACCTCCACCACGTCCACCTCCACCACGTCCACCTCCACCACGTCCACCTCCACCTCCACCTCCACCTCCACCACCTCCACCTCCACGTCCACCACCTCCACCACCTCCACCACCTCCACCACGTCCACCACCTCCACCACGTCCACCACCTCCACCACCTCCACCACCTCCACCACCTCCACCACCTCCACCACCTCCACCACCTCCACCACCTCCACCACCTCCACCACGTCGTCCACCTCCACCACGTCCACCTCCACAACGTCCACCTCCACAACGTCCACCTCCACAACGTCCACCTCCACAACGTCCACCTCCACAACGTCCACCTCCACAACGTCCACCTCCACAACGTCCACCTCCACAACGTCCACCTCCACAACGTCCACCTCCACCACGTCCACCTCCACCACGTCCACCTCCACCACGTCCACCTCCACCACGTCCACCTCCACCACGTCCACCTCCACCACGTCCACCTCCACAACGTCCACCTCCACAACGTCCACCTCCACAACGTCCACCTCCACAACGTCCACCTCCACAACGTCCACCTCCACAACGTCCACCTCCACAACGTCCACCTCCACAACGTCCACCTCCACAACGTCCACCTCCACAACGTCCACCTCCACCACGTCCACCTCCACCACGTCCACCTCCACCACGTCCACCTCCACAACGTCCACCTCCACAACGTCCACCTCCACAACGTCCACCTCCACAACGTCCACCTCCACCACGTCCACCTCCACCACGTCCACCACCACCACGTCCACCTCCACCACGTCCACCTCCACCACGTCCACCACCACCACGTCCACCACCACCACCACGTCCACCACCACCACGTCCACCACCACCACGTCCACCACCACCACCACGTCCACCACGTCCACCACCACCTCCACCACCACCACCACCACCACGTCCACCACCACCACCACCACGTCCACCACCACCACCACCACCACCACGTCCACCACCACCACCACGTCCACCACAACGTCCACAACGTCCACAACGTCCACCTCCACAACGTCCACCACCACAACGTCCACCTCCACAACGTCCACCTCCACCACCACGTCCACCACCACCACCACGTCCACCACAACGTCCACAACGTCCACAACGTCCACCTCCACAACGTCCACCTCCACAACGTCCACCTCCACAACGTCCACCTCCACAACGTCCACCTCCACAACGTCCACCTCCACAACGTCCACCTCCACAACGTCCACCTCCACAACGTCCACCTCCACAACGTCCACCTCCACAACGTCCACCTCCACAACGTCCACCTCCACAACGTCCACCTCCACAACGTCCACCTCCACAACGTCCACCTCCACAACGTCCACCTCCACCACGTCCACCTCCACCACGTCCACCTCCACCACGTCCACCTCCACCACGTCCACCTCCACCACGTCCACCACCACCACGTCCACCTCCACCACGTCCACCACCACCACCACGTCCACCACCACCACGTCCACCACGTCCACCACCACCACCACGTCCACCACCACCACCACGTCCACCACCACCACCACGTCCACCACCACCACGTCCACCTCCACCACGTCCACCTCCACCTCCACCACGTCCACCTCCACCACGTCCACCTCCACCACGTCCACCTCCACCACGTCCACCTCCACCACGTCCACCTCCACCACCATGTCCACCACCACCACCACCATGTCCACCACCACGTCCACCACCACCACCATGTCCACCACCACCACCATGTCCACCACCACCACCATGTCCACCACCACCACCACCATATCAAACAGCACCACGTCCACCACCACCACGTCCACCACCACCACGTCCACCACCACCACGTCCACCACCACCACGTCTACCACCACCACCACGTCCTCCACCACCACCACTATGTCCACCACGTCCACCACTACCACTACCACCATCACATCTACCACTACCACCACGTCCACCACTACCACCACGTCCACCACTACCACCACGTCCACCACCACCACGTCCACCACCACCACCACCACCACCACCACCACGTCCACCACCACGTCCACCACCACGTCCACCACCACGTCCACCACCACGTCCACCACCACGTCCACCACCACCACCACCACCACCACGTCCACCACCACGTCCACCACCACGTCCACCACCACGTCCACCACCACCACCACGTCCACCACCACCACCACGTCCACCACCACCACCACGTCCACCACCACCACCACGTCCACCACCACCACCACGTCCACCACCACCACCACGTCCACCACCACCACCACGTCCACCACCACCACCACGTCCACCACCTCCACCACGACCTCCACCTCCACCACGACCTCCACCTCCACCACGACCTCCACCTCCACCACGACCTCCACCACCACCACGACCTCCACCACCACCACGACCTCCACCACCACCACCACCACGACCTCCACCACCACCACCACCACCTCCACCACCACCACCACCACCACGACCTCCACCACCACCACCACCACCACCACCACGACCTCCACCACCACCACGACCTCCACCACCACCACCACCACGACCTCCACCACCACCACGACCTCCACCACCACCACCACCACCAGGTCCAGGTCCACCTCCACCAGGTCCACCTCCACTACCAGGTCCACCTCCACCACCACGTCCACCACCACCACCACGTCCACCACCACCACCACGTCCATCACCACCACCACCACCACATCCACCACGACCTCCACCACCTCCACCACGACCTCCACCACCACCACCACGACCTCCACCACGACCACATCCACCACCACCACCATGTCCACCACCACCACGTCCACCACCACGTCCACCACCACCACGTCCACCACCACCACCACCACCACCACCACGTCCACCACCACCACGTCCACCACCACCACCACCACGTGAACCACGACCTCCACCACCACCACCACCAGGTCCACCACCACCAGGTCCACCTCCACCACCACCAGGTCCACCTCCACCACCACCAGGTCCACCTCCACCACCACCAGGTCCACCTCCACCACCCAGGTCCACCTCCACCTCCACCACCACCAGGTCCACCTCCACCACCCAGGTCCACCTCCACCTCAACCACCACGTCCACCACCACCACGTCCACCACCACCACGTCGTCCACCACCACCACCACAACGTTGTCCACCACCACCACCACGTAGTCCACCACCACCACCACCACCACCACCACCACCACGTCGTCCACCACCACCACCACGTCGTCCACCACCACCACATCGTCCACCACCACCACGTCATCCACCACCACCACGTCATCCACCACGTCCACCACCATCATATCCACCACGTCCACCACTACCACTACCACCATCACATCTACCACCACGTCCACCACTACCACCACATCCACCACGTCCACCATGTCCACCACGTCCACCACCACCACCACGTCCACCACCACCACCACCACCACCACGTCGTCCTCCACCACCACCACGTCGTCCACCACCAACACGTCGTCCACCACCACCACCACCACCACGTCGTCCACCACCACCACCACCACGTCGTCCACCACCACCACCACCACGTCGACCACCACCACCAACACCACCACCACCACGTCGACCACCACCACCACCACCACCACCACGTCGACCACCACCACCAACACCACCACCACCACGTCGACCACCACCACCAACACCACCACCACCACGTCGACCACCACCACCAACACCACCACCACCACCACGTCCAACACCACGTCTCCACCACCACCACGTCTCCCACCACCACCACCACCACGTCCACGTCCACCACGTCCACCACGTCCACCACCTCCACCACCACGTCCACCACCTCCACCACCACGTCCACCACCTCCACCACCACGTCCACCACCTCCACCACCACGTCCACCACCTCCACCACCACGTCCACCACCTCCACCACGTCCACCTCCACCACCACGTCCACCACCACCACCACGTCCACCACCACCACCACGTCCACCACGTCCACCACGTCCACCACGTCCACCACCTCCACCACCTCCACCACCTCCACCTCCACCACCTCCACCACCTCCACCTCCACCACCTCCACCACCTCCACCTCTACCACCTCCACCACCTCCACCACGTCCACCTCCACCACATCCACCTCCACCACGTCCACGTCCACCACGTCCACCACGTCCACCACGTCCACCACGTCCACCACGTCCACCACGTCCACCACGTCCACCACGTCCACCTCCACCACCACGTCCAACACCACCACCACCACGTCCAACACCACCACCACCACGTCCAACACCACCACCACCACGTCCAACACCACCACCACCACGTCCAACACCACCACCACCACGTCCACCACTTTTACGTCCACCACGTCCACCTCCACCACGTCCACCTCCACCACGTCCACCTCCACCACGTCCACCTCCACCACGTCCACCACCTCCACCATGTCCACCACGTCCTCCACGTCCACCACGTCCACCACGTCCACAACGTCCACCTCCACATCCACCTCCACAACGTCCACCTCCACCACCTCCACCACGTCCACCACCTCCACCACCTTCACCACGTCCACCACCTCCACCACGTCCACCACCTCCACCACGTCCACCACCTCCACCACGTCCACCACCTCCACCACCTCCACCACCTCCACCACGTCCACCACCTCCACCACGTCCACCACCTCCACCACGTCCACCACCTCCACCACCTCCACCACGTCCACCACCTCCACCACCTCCACCTCCACCACGTCCACCTCCACCACGTCCACCTCCACCACGTCCACCTCCACCACGTCCACCTCCACCACGTCCACCTCCACCACGTCCACCTCCACCACGTCCACCTCCACCACGTCCACCTCCACCACGTCCACCTCCACCACGTCCACCTCCACCACGTCCACCTCCACCACGTCCACCACCACCACGTCCACCACCACCACGTCCACCACCACCACGTCCACCACCACCACGTCCACCACCACCACGTCCACGTCCACCTCCACCTCCACCACCACGTCCACCACGTCCACCACCACCACCACCACGTCCACCACCACCACGTCCACCACCACCACGTCCACCACCACCACCACGTCGTCCACCACCACCACGTCGTCCACCTCCACAACGTCCACCTCCACAACGTCCACCTCCACAACGTCCACCTCCACAACGTCCACCTCCACAACGTCCACCTCCACAACGTCCACCTCCACAACGTCCACCTCCACAACGTCCACCTCCACAACGTCCACCTCCACAACGTCCACCTCCACAACGTCCACCTCCACAACGTCCACCTCCACAACGTCCACCTCCACAACGTCCACCTCCACAACGTCCACCTCCACAACGTCCACCTCCACAACGTCCACCTCTACCACGTCCACCTCCACCACGTCCACCTCCACCACGTCCACCACCACCACGTCCACCACCACCACGTCCACCACCACCACCACGTCCACCACCACCACGTCCACCACCACCACGTCCACCACCACCACGTCCACCACCACCACGTCCACCACCACCACCACGTCCACCACCACCACCACGTCCACCACCACCACCACGTCCACCACCACCACCACGTCCACCACCACCACCACGTCCACCTCCACCACCACGTCCACCTCCACCACCACGTCCACCTCCACCACCACGTCCACCTCCACCACCACGTCCACCTCCACCACCACGTCCACCTCCACAACGTCCACCTCCACAACGTCCACCTCCACAACGTCCACCTCCACAACGTCCACCTCCACAACGTCCACCTCCACAACGTCCACCTCCACAACGTCCACCTCCACAACGTCCACCTCCACAACGTCCACCTCCACAACGTCCACCTCCACAACGTCCACCTCCACAACGTCCACCTCCACAACGTCCACCTCCACAACGTCCACCACCACCACATCCACCTCCACCACCACGTCCACCACCACCACCACGTCCACCTCCACCACCACGTCCACCTCCACCACCACGTCCACCTCCACCACCACGTCCACCTCCACCACCACGTCCACCTCCACCACCACGTCCACCTCCACCACCACGTCCACCTCCACCACCACCACCACGTCCACCTCCACCACCACCACCACGTCCACCACCACCACCACCACGTCCACCACCACCACCACGTCCACCACCACCACCATGTCCACCACCACCACCATGTCCACCACCACCACCACCATATCAAACAGCACCACGTCCACCACCACCACGTCCACCACCACCACGTCCACCACCACCACGTCCACCACGTCCACCACCACCACGTCCACCACCACCACGTCCACCACCACCACCACGTCCACCACCACCACCACGTCCACCACCACCACCACGTCCACCACCACCACCACGTCCACCACCACCACCACGTCCACCACCACCACCACCACGTCCACCACCACCACCACCACGTCCACCACCACCACCACCACGTCCACCACCACCACCACCACCACCACCACGTCCACCACCACCACCACGTCCACCACCACCACCACGTCCACCACCACCACCACGTCCACCACCACCACCACATCCACCACCACCACCACATCCACCACCACCACCACGTCCACCACCACGTCCACCACCACCACCACGTCCACCACCACCACCACGTCCACCACCACCACCACGTCCACCACCACCACCACGTCCACCACCACCACCACGTCCACCACCACCACCACCACCACGTCCACCACCACCACCACCACCACGTCCACCACCACCACCACGTCCACCACCACCACCACGTCCACCACCACCACCACGTCCACCACCACGTCCACCACCACGTCCACCACCACGTCCACCACCACGTCCACCACCACGTCCACCACCACGTCCACCACCACGTCCACCACCACGTCCACCACCACGTCCACCACCACGTCCACCACCACGTCCACCACCACGTCCACCACGTCCACCACCACCACGTCCACCTCCACCACGTCCACCTCCACCACGTCCACCTCCACCACGTCCACCACCACCACGTCCACCACGTCCACCACCACCACCACGTCTCCCACCACCACCACCACCACGTCTCCCACCACCACCACCACCACGTCTCCCACCACGTCCACCTCCACCTCCACGTCCACCACGTCCACCACCTCCACCACGTCCACCACCTCCACCACGTCCACCACCTCCACCACGTCCACCACCTCCACCACGTCCACCACCTCCACCACGTCCACCACCTCCACCACGTCCACCACCTCCACCACGTCCACCACCTCCACCACGTCCACCACCTCCACCACGTCCACCACCTCCACCACGTCCACCACGTCCACCACCTCCACCACCTCCACCACCACGTCCACCACCTCCACCACGTCCACCACGTCCACCACGTCCACCACGTCCACCACCTCCACCACGTCCACCACCTCCACCACGTCCACCACGTCCACCTCCACAACGTCCACCTCCACAACGTCCACCTCCACAACGTCCACCTCCACAACGTCCACCTCCACAACGTCCACCTCCACAACGTCCACCTCCACAACGTCCACCTCCACAACGTCCACCTCCACAACGTCCACCTCCACAACGTCCACCTCCACAACGTCCACCTCCACAACGTCCACCTCCACAACGTCCACCTCCACAACGTCCACCTCCACAACGTCCACCTCCACAACGTCCACCTCCACAACGTCCACCTCCACAACGTCCACCTCCACAACGTCCACCTCCACAACGTCCACCACCACCACCACGTCCACCACCACCACCACCACCACGTCCACCACCACCACCACCACCACATCCACCACCACCACCACCACGTCCACCACCACCACCACGTCATCCACCACCACCACCACCACGTCCACCACCACCACCACGTCCACCTCCACCACCACCACCACGTCCACCTCCACCACCACGTCCACCTCCACCACCACGTCCACCTCCACCACCACGTCCACCTCCACCACCACCATGTCCACCACCACCACGTCCACCACCACCACGTCCACCACCACCACGTCCACCACCACCACCACGTCCACCACCACCACCACCACGTCCACCACCACCACCACCACGTCCACCACCACCACCACCACGTCCACCACCACCACCACGTCCACCACCACGTCCACCACCACCACCACGTCCACCACCACGTCCACCACCACGTCCTCCACCACCACCACTACGTCCTCCACGTCCACCACCATCACATCCACCACGTCCACCACTACCACTACCACCATCACATCTACCACTACATCCACTACCACTACCACCACGTCCACCACTACCACCACGTCCACCACTACCACCACGTCCACCACTACCACCACGTCCACCACTACCACCACGTCCACCACTACCACCACGTCCACCTCCACCACGTCCACCTCCACCACGTCCACCTCCACCACGTCCACCTCCACCACGTCCACCTCCACCACGTCCACCTCCACCACGTCCACCTCCACCACGTCCACCTCCACCACGTCCACCTCCACCACGTCCACCTCCACCACGTCCACCTCCACCACGTCCACCTCCACCACGTCCACCTCCACCACGTCCACCTCCACCACGTCCACCTCCACCACCACCACCACGTCCACCACCACCACCACGTCCACCACCACCACCATGTCCACCACCACCACCATGTCCACCACCACCACCACCATATCAAACAGCACCACGTCCACCACCACCACGTCCACCACCACCACGTCCACCACCACCACCACGTCCTCCACCACCACCACTATGTCCACCACGTCCACCACTACCACTACCACCATCACATCTACCACTACATCCACTACCACTACCACCATGTCCACCACTACCACCACGTCCACCACTACCACCACGTCCACCACTACCACCACGTCCACCACTACCACCACCACCACCACCACCACGTCCACCACCACGTCCACCACCACGTCCACCACCACGTCCACCACCACGTCCACCACCACGTCCACCACCACGTCCACCACCACGTCCACCACCACGTCCACCACCACGTCCACCACCACGTCCACCACCACGTCCACCACCACGTCCACCACCACGTCCACCACCACGTCCACCACCACGTCCACCACCACGTCCACCACCACGTCCACCACCACCACGTCCACCACCACATCCACCACCACGTCCACCACCACCACCACGTCCACCACCACCACCACGTCCACCACCACCACCACGTCCACCACCACCACCACGTCCACCACCACCACCACGTCCACCACCACCACCACGTCCACCACCACCACCACGTCCACCACCACCACCACATCCACCACCTCCACCACGACCTCCACCTCCACCACCACCACGACCTCCACCTCCACCACCACCACCACGACCTCCACCACGACCTCCACCACCACCACGACCTCCACCACCACCACGACCTCCACCACCACCACGACCTCCACCACCACCACGACCTCCACCACCACCACGACCTCCACCACCACCACCACCACGACCTCCACCACCACCACCACCACGACCTCCACCACCACCACCACCACGACCTCCACCACCACCACCACCACGACCTCCACCACCACCACCACCACGACCTCCACCACCACCACGACCTCCACCACCACCACGACCTCCACCACCACCACCACCACGACCTCCACCACCACCACCACCACCAGGTCCAGGTCCACCTCCACCACCCCCACGACCTCCACCACCACCACCACCACCACGACCTCCACCACCACCACGACCTCCACCACCACCACCAGGTCCAGGTCCACCTCCACCACGTCCACCACCACCACCACCACCATGTCCACCACCACCACGTCCACCACCACCACGTCCACCACCACCACCACGTCCACCACTACCACCACGTCCACCACTACCACCACGTCCACCACCACCACCACCACCACGTCCACCACCACCACCACCACGTCCACCACCACGTCCACCACCACGTCCACCACCACGTCCACCACCACGTCCACCACCACGTCCACCACCACGTCCACCACCACGTCCACCACCACGTCCACCACCACGTCCACCACCACGTCCACCACCACGTCCACCACCACCACCACCACCACCACGTCCACCACCACATCCACCACCACCACCACCACCACGTCCACCACCACCACCACCACGTCCACCACCACCACCACCACGTCCACCACCACCACCACGTCCACCACCACGTCCACCACCACCACCACGTCCACCACCACGTCCACCACCACCACCACGTCCACCACCACGTCCACCACCACGTCCTCCACCACCACCACTACGTCCTCCACGTCCACCACCATCACATCCACCACGTCCACCACTACCACTACCACCATCACATCTACCACTACATCCACTACCACTACCACCACGTCCACCACTACCACCACGTCCACCACTACCACTACCACCATCACATCTACCACTACATCCACTACCACTACCACCACGTCCACCACTACCACCACGTCCACCACTACCACCACGTCCACCTCCACCACGTCCACCTCCACCACGTCCACCACGTCCACCTCCACCACGTCCACCTCCACCTCCACCACGTCCACCTCCACCTCCACCTCCACCACGTCCACCTCCACCTCCACCACGTCCACCTCCACCACGTCCACCTCCACCACGTCCACCTCCACCACGTCCACGTCCACCTCCACCACGTCCACCTCCACCACGTCCACCTCCACCTCCACCACGTCCACCTCCACCACGTCCACCTCCACCACGTCCACCTCCACCACGTCCACGTCCACCTCCACCACCACCATGTCCACCACGTCCACCACCACCACCATGTCCACCACCACCATGTCCACCACCACCACCATGTCCACCACCACCACCACCATATCAAACAGCACCACGTCCACCACCACCACGTCCACCACCACCACGTCCACCACCACCACGTCTACCACCACCACCACGTCCTCCACCACCACCACTATGTCCACCACGTCCACCACTACCACTACCACCATCGCATCTACCACTACATCCACTACCACTACCACCACGTCCACCACTACCACCACATCTACCACCACGTCCACCACCACCACCACCACCACCACCACCACCACCACCACCACCACCACCACCACGTCCACCACCACCACCACCACGTCCACCACCACGTCCACCACCACGTCCACCACCACGTCCACCACCACGTCCACCACCACGTCCACCACCACGTCCACCACCACGTCCACCACCACGTCCACCACCACGTCCACCACCACGTCCACCACCACGTCCACCACCACGTCCACCACCACGTCCACCACCACGTCCACCACCACCACCACCACCACCACATCCACCACCACCACCACCACCACCACCACCACGTCCACCACCACCACCACGTCCACCACCACCACCATGTCCACCACCACGTCCACCACCACCACCACGTCCACCACCACCACTACCACATCCTCCACCACCCCCACAACATCCTCCATCACCACCACCAAATCCTCCATCACCACCACCAAATCCTCCATCACCACCACCAAATCCTCCATCACCACCACCAAATCCTCCATCACCTCCACCACCACCACGTCCTCCACCACCACCAACCACCACTACCACATCCTCCACCACCACTACCACATCCTCCACCACCCCCACAACATCCTCCATCACCACCACCAAATCCTCCATCACCACCACCAAATCCTCCATCACCACCACCAAATCCTCCATCACCACCACCAAATCCTCCATCACCTCCACCACCACCACGTCCTCCACCACCACCACGTCCTCCTCCACCACCACGTCCTCCACCACCACCACGTCCTCCACCACCACCACGTCCTCCACCACCACCACGTCCTCCACCACCACCACCACCACGTCCTCCACCACCACGTCCTCCACCACCACCACCACCACCACGTCCTCCACCACCACCACGTCGTCCACCACCACCACGTCCTCCACCACCACCACGTCCTCCACCACCACCACGTCCTCCACCACCACCACGTCCTCCACCACCACCACGTCCTCCACCACCACCACGTCCTCCACCACCACCACGTCCTCCACCACCACCACGTCCTCCACCACCACCACGTCCACCTCCACGTCCACCTCCACCACCACGTCCACCTCCACCACCACGTCCACCTCCACCACCACGTCCACCTCCACCACCACGTCCACCTCCACCACCACGTCCACCTCCACCACCACGTCCACCTCCACCACCACGTCCAAGACCACATCCACCTCGTCCTCCAGCACCACGTCCACCATCACCACCACCACCACGTCCACCACCAGCACGTCCACCACCAGCACGTCCACCACCACCACGTCCACCACCAGCACGTCCACCACCACCACGTCCACCACCACCACGTCCACCACCACCACATCCACCACCACCACCACGTCCACCACCACGTCCACCACCACGTCCACCACCACGTCCACCACCACGTCTACCACCACGTCTACCACCACCACATCCTCCTCCACCACCACCACCACCTCGTCCACCACCACCTTGTCCACCACCACCACGTCCACCACCACCACGTCCACCACCACCACGTCCACCACCACATCGTCCACCACCACATCGTCCACCACCACCACCTCATCCTTGTCCACCACCACCACATCCTCGTCCACCACCACCACATCCTCGACCAACACCACCACCACCACGTCCACCACCACCATGTCCACCACCACCACCACGTCCACCACCACCACCACGTCCACCACCACCACCACATCCACCACCACCACCACGTCCACCACCACCACGTCCACCACCACCACCACGTCTACCGCCACCACCACGTCCGCCACCACCACCACGTCCGCCACCACCACCACGTCCGCCACCACCACCACGTCCGCCACCACCACATCCGCCACCACCACATCCGCCACCACCACCACGTCCACCACCACATCCACCATGTCCACCACCACCTCCACCATGTCCACCACCACCTCCACCATGTCCACCACCACCTCCACCACGTCCACCACCATGTCCACCACCACCACGTCCATCACCACCACCACCACCACCACGTCCACCGCCACTACCACATCCGCCACCACCTCCACCACCATGTCCACCACCATGTCCACCACCACCTCCACCACCACCTCCACCACCATGTCCACCACCATGTCCACCACCACGTCCACCACCATGTCCACCACAACGTCCAATACCACCACCACAACGTCCAATACCACCACCACAACGTCCACCACCACCACAACATCCACCACCACCACCACAACGTCCACCACCACCACCACAACGTCCACCACCACCACCACAACGTCCACCACCACCACCACAACGTCCACCACCACCACAACGTCCACCACCACCACAACGTCCACCACCACAACGTCCACCACCACAACGTCCACCACCACCATCACCACGACCACCACCACCATCACCACGACCACCACCACCACCACGACCACCACCACCACCACCACCACCACGTCCACCACCACCACCACGTCCACCACCACCACCACCACGTCCACCACCACCACGTCTACCACCACCACCACGTCCACCACCACCACCACGTCCACGTCCACCACCACCACCACGTCCACCACCACCACCACGTCCACGTCCACCACCACCACCACGTCCACCACCACCACGTCCACCACCACCACCACGTCCACCACCACCACCACGTCCACCACCACCACCACGTCCATCACCACCACCACGACATCCACCACCACCACCACCACTTCCACCACCACCACCACGACGTCCACCACCACCACGACCACCACCACGTCCACCACCACGTCCACCACCACCACCATGTCCACCACCATGTCCACCACCACCATGTCCACCACCACCTCCACCATGTCCACCACCACCACCATGTCCACCACCACCTCCACCAAGTCCACCACCACCTCCACCATGTCCACCACCACCTCCACCATGTCCTCCACCATGTCCACCACCACCACCATATCCACCACCACCACCATATCCACCACATCGTCCACCACCACCACCATATCCACCACCACAACGTCCACCACCACAACGTCCACCACTACAACGTCCACCACTACAACGTCCACCACCACAACGTCCACCACCACAACGTCCACCACCACAACGTCCACCACCACAACGTCCACCACCACAACGTCCACCACCACAACGTCCACCACCACAACGTCCACCACCACAACGTCCACCACCACAACGTCCACCACCACAACGTCCACCTCCACAACGTCCACCTCCACAACGTCCACCTCCACAACGTCCACCTCCACAACGTCCACCTCCACAACGTCCACCACCACCACGACGTCCACCACCACCACGACGTCCACCACCACCACGACGTCCACCACCACCACGACGTCCACCACCACCACGACGTCCACCACCACCACCACCACCACCACCACCACCACCACCACCACCACCACCACCACCACGTCCACCACCACCACGTCCACCACCACCACGTCCACCACCACCACATCCACATCCACCACCACCACCACCACCACCACGTCCACCACCACGTCCACCACCACCACCACGTCCACCACCACCACCACGTCCACCGCCACCACCACGTCCACCGCCACCACCACGTCCACTGCCACCATCACATCCGCCACCACCACCACGTCCACCACCACATCCACCATGTCCACCACCACCTCCACCACCACGTCCACCACCACCTCCACCACGTCCACCACCACGTCCCCCACCACCACGTCCACCACCACCACCACCACCACCACGTCCACCACCTCCACCACCATGTCCACCATCACCACGTCCACCACCACCACGTCCACCACCACCACCACGTCCACCACGTCCACCACCACCACCACCACCACCACCACATCCACCACCACCACGTCCACCACCACCACCACCACCACCACCACGTCCACCACCACCACCACGTCCACCACCACCACCACCACCACGTCCACCACGTCCACCACCACCACCACCACGTCCACCATGTCCACCTCCACCTCCACCATGTCCACCACCACCTCCACCTCGTCCACCACCACCTCGTCCACCACCACCACGTCCACCACCACCACCACCACCTCCACCATGTCCACCACCACCTCCACCATGTCCACCACCACCTCCACCATGTCCACCACCACCTCCACCTCCACCACCACAACGTCCACCACAACGTCCACCACCACCACAACGTCCACCACCACCACAACGTCCACCACCACCACAACGTCCACCACCACCACAACGTCCACCACCACCACAACGTCCACCACCACCACAACGTCCACCACCACCACAACGTCCACCACCACCACAACGTCCACCACCACATTGTCCACCACCACCAGCACGTTGTCCACCACCACCACATCCACCACATCCACCACCACGTCCACCACCACCACCACCACGTCCACCACCACCACCACCACCACGTCCACCACCACCACCACCACCACGTCCACCACCACCACCACCACCACGTCCACCACCACCACCACCACCACGTCCACCACCACCACCACTACGTCCACCACGTCCACCACCACCACCACCACCACGTCCACCACGTCCACCACCACCACCACCACCACGTCCACCACCACCACCACGTCCACCACCACCACCACCACCATGTCCACCACCATGTCCACCACCATGTCCACCACCACCATGTCCACCACCACCACCACCACCACCACCATGTCCACCACCACCACCATGTCCACCACCACCATGTCCACCACCACCACCTCCACCATGTCCACCACCACCATGTCCACCACCACCTCCACCACCATGTCCACCACCACCTCATCCACCACCACCACCACCACGTCCACCACCACCACCACGTCCACCACCACCACCACCACGTCCACCACCACCACCACCACCACGTCCACCACGTCCACCACCACCACGTCCACCACGTCCACCACCACCACTTCCACCACGTCCACCACCACCACGTCCACCACGTCCACCACCACCACCACCACGTCCACCACCACCACGTCCACCACCACCATGTCCACCACCACCATGTCCACCACCACCACCACCACCATGACCACCACCACCATGTCCACCACCACCTCCACCACCATGTCCACCACCACCTCCACCACCATGTACACGTCCACCACCACAACGTCCACCACCACAACGTCCACCACCACAACGTCCACCACCACAACGTCCACCACCACCACAACGTCCACCACCACCACAACGTCCACCACCACCACAACGTCCACCACCACCACAACGTCCACCACCACCACAACGTCCACCACCACCACCACCACGTCCACCACCACCACCACCACGTCCACCACCACCACCACCACGTCCACCACCACCACCACCACGTCCACCACCACCACGTCCACCACCACCACCACCACCACCACCACGTCCACCACCACCACCACCACCACGTCCACCACCACCACCACCACGTCCACCACCACCACCACCACGTCCACCACCACCACCACCACGTCCACCACCAACACCACCACGTCCACCACCACCACCACCACGTCCACCACCACCACCACCACGTCCACCACCACCACGTCCACCACCACCACGTCCACCACCACCACGTCCACCACCACCACCACCACCATGTCCACCACCACCTCCACCACCACCTCCACCACCATGTCCACCACCACCACCTCCACCACCATGTCCATGTCCACCACCACAACGTCCACCACCACAACGTCCACCACCACAACGTCCACCACCACAACGTCCACCACCACAACGTCCACCTCCACAACGTCCACCACCACCACAACGTCCACCACCACCACAACGTCCACCACCACCACAACGTCCACCACCACCACAACGTCCACCACCACCACAACGTCCACCACCACCACAACGTCCACCACCACCACAACGTCCACCACCACCACCACCACGTCCACCACCACCACAACGTCCACCACCACCACCACCACGTCCACCACCACCACCACCACGTCCACCACCACCACCACCACGTCCACCACCACCACGTCCACCACCACCACCACCACGTCCACCACCACCACCACCACGTCCACCACCACCACCACCACGTCCACCACCACCACCACCACGTCCACCACCACCACGTCCACCACCACCACCACCACGTCCACCACCACGTCCACCACCACCACCACCACGTCCACCACCACCACGTCCACCACCACCACCACCACGTCCACCACCACCATGTCCACCACGTCCACCACCACGTCCACCACGTCCACCACCACCACCACCACGTCCACCACCACCACCATGTCCACCACCACCACGTCCACCACCACCACCATGTCTACCACCACCACCATGTCCACCACCACCACCATGTCCACCACCACCACCACCACCACCACCACCATGTCCACCACCACCACCACCATGTCCACCACCACCACAACGTCCACCACCACCACAACGTCCACCACCACCACAACGTCCACCACCACCACAACGTCCACCACCACCACAACGTCCACCACCACCACCACCACGTCCACCACCACCACAACGTCCACCACCACCACCACCACGTCCACCACCACCACCACCACGTCCACCACCACCACGTCCACCACCACCACCACCACGTCCACCACCACCACTACCACGTCCACCACCACCACCACCACGTCCACCACCACCACCACCACCACCACGTCCACCACCACCACCACCACGTCCACCACCACCACCACCACGTCCACCACCACGTCCACCACCACCACCACCACCACGTCCACCACCACCACGTCCACCACCACTACCACCACGTCCACCACCACCACTACCACCACGTCCACCACCACCACGTCCACCACGTCCACCACCACCACCACCACGTCCACCACCACCACCATGTCCACCACCACCACGTCCACCACCACCACCATGTCTACCACCACCACCATGTCCACCACCACCATGTCCACCACCACCACCACCACCATGTCCACCACCACCACCACCATGTCCACCACAACCATGTCCACCACCACCTCCACCACCATGTCCACCACCACCATGTCCACCACCACCTCCACCACCATGTCCACCACCACCACGTCCACCACCACCACCACCACCACCACCACGTCCACCACCACCACCACCACGTCCACCACCACCACCACCACGTCCACCACGTCCACCACCACCACCACCACGTCCACCACGTCCACCACGTCCACCACGTCCACCACGTCCACCACGTCCACCACGTCCACCACGTCCACCACGTCCACCACCACCACCACCACCACCATGTCCACCACCACCATGTCCACCACCACCATGTCCACCACCACCATGTCCACCACCACCATGTCCACCACCACCATGTCCACCACCACCATGTCCACCACCACCATGTCCACCACCATGTCCACCACCACCATGTCCACCACCACGTCCACCACCACCTCCACCACCACCATGTCCACCACCACCTCCACCACCATGTCCACCACCACAACGTCCACCACCACAACGTCCACCACCACCACCACCACGTCCACCACCACCACCACCACGTCCACCACCACCACCACCACGTCCACCACCACCACCACCACGTCCACCACCACCACCACCATGTCCACCACCACCACGTCCACCACCACCACCACCACGTCCACCACGTCCACCACCACCACCACCACGTCCACCACCACCACGTCCACCACCACCACGTCCACCACCACCACCACCACGTCCACCACCACCACCACCACCACGTCCACCACCACCACCACCACGTCCACCACGTCCACCACGTCCACCACGTCCACCACCACCATGTCCACCACCACCATGTCCACCACCACCATGTCCACGTCCACCACCACAACGTCTACCACCACAACGTCCACCACCACAACGTCCACCACCACAACGTCCACCACCACACCGTCCACCACCACAACGTCCACCACCACAACGTCCACCACCACAACGTCCACCACCACAACGTCCACCACCACAACGTCCACCTCCACAACGTCCACCTCCACAACGTCCACCACCACAACGTCCACCTCCACAACGTCCACCTCCACAACGTCCACCTCCACAACGTCCACCTCCACAACGTCCACCTCCACAACGTCCACCTCCACAACGTCCACCTCCACAACGTCCACCTCCACAACGTCCACCTCCACAACGTCCACCTCCACAACGTCCACCTCCACAACGTCCACCTCCACAACGTCCACCTCCACAACGTCCACCTCCACAACGTCCACCTCCACAACGTCCACCTCCACAACCTCTACCTCCACAACGTCCACCACCACCACCACATCCACCACCACCACGTCCACCACCACCACCACGTCCACCACCACCACCACGTCCACCACCACCACCACGTCCACCACCACCACCACGTCCACCACCACCACCACATCCACCACCACCACCACGTCCACCACCACCACCACGTCCACCACCACCACGTCCTCCATCACTACCACGACATCCACCACCATGTCCTCCACCACCTCCACCATGTCCACCACCACCTCCACATCCTCTTCCACCATCACCACCAAGTCCACCTCCACCATGTCATCCACCTCCACCACCACATCCTCCACCACCACAACGTCCACCACCACCACAACGTCCACCACCACCACAACGTCCACCACCACCACAACGTCCACCACCACCACAACGTCCACCACCACCACAATGTCCACCACCACCACAACGTCCACCACCACCACCACCACCACCACCACCACGTCCACCACCACCACCACGTCCACCACCACCACCACCACCACCACGACCACGACAACCACCACCACCACCACGTCCACCACCACGTCCACCGCCACCACCACCACATCCGCCACCACCACCACATCCACCACCACCACATCCACCACCACCACATCCACCACCACGTCCACCACCACCACCACGTCCACCACCACCACCACGTCCACCACCACCACCACGTCCACCACCACGTCCACCACCACCACCACGTCCACCACCACCACCACGTCCACCACCACCACCACGTCCACCACCACCACGTCCACCACCACCACCACCACCATCAAGTCCACCACCTCCACCTTGTCCACCACCACCACGTCCACCACCATGTCCTCCACCACCACCACCACCACGTCCACCACCATGTCCTCCACCACCTCCACCACGTCCTCCACCACGTCCTCCACCTCCACCACGTCCTCCACCTCCACCACGTCCAGCACCACCATGTCCTAACCCACCACGACGTCTACCACCACCACCACGACGTCCACCACCACCACGACGTCCACCACCACCACGACGTCCACCACCACCACCACGACGTCCACCACCACCACCACAACATCCACCACCACCACAACGTCCACCACCACGTCCACCACCACCACGTCCACCACCACCACCACGTCCACCACCACCACCACATCCGCCACCACCACCACGTCCACCACCACCTCCACCACGTCCACCACCACCTCCACCACCACGTCCACCACCACCTCCACCACGTCCACCACCACGTCCACCACGTCCACCACCTCCACCACCACGTCCACCACCACCTCCACCACCACCACCACGTCCACCACCACCACCACCACGTCCACCACCACATCCGCCACCACCTCCACCACCACCATGTCCACCACCACCTCCACCACCATGTCCACCACCACGTCCACCACCACGTCCACCACCACCTCCACCACCACGTCCACCACCACGACGTCCACCACCACGACGTCCACCACCACGACGTCCACCACCACGACGTCCACCACCACCACTACGACGTCCACCACCACCACCACGACGTCCACCACCACCACCACGACGTCCACCACCACCACCACGACGTCCACCACCACCACCACCACGACGTCCACCACCACCACCACCACGACGTCCACCACCACCACCACGACGTCCACCACCACCACCACGACGTCCACCACCACCACCACGACGTCCACCACCACCACCACGACGTCCACCACCACCACCACGACGTCCACCACCACCACCACGACGTCCACCACCACCACAACGTCCACCACCACCACCACAACGTCCACCACCACCACCACAACGTCCACCACCACCACCACAACGTCCACCACCACCACCACAACGTCCACCACCACCACAACGTCCACCACCACCACAACGTCCACCACCACCACAACGTCCACCACCACCACAACGTCCACCACCACCACAACGTCCACCACCACCACCACGTCCATGTCCATGTCCACCACCACCACCACGTCCACCACCACCACCACATCCACATCCACCATGTCCACCACAACCACCATGTCCACCACCACGTCCACCACCACCACATCCACCACCACCATGTCCTCCACCACCACCACGTCTACCACCACCACCACGTCCATGTCCATGTCCACCACCACCACCACGTCCACCACCACCACCACATCCACATCCACCATGTCCACCACAACCACCATGTCCACCACCACCACAACGTCCACCACCACCACCACGTCCATGTCCATGTCCACCACAACCACCATGTCCACCACCACGTCCACCACCACTACATCCACCACCACCACCACATCCACCACGTCCACCACCACCACCACGTCCACCACCACCACCACGTCCACCACCACCACCACGTCCACCACCACCACCACCACGTCCACCACCACGTCCACCACCACCACCACGTCCACCACCACCACCACGTCCACCACCACCACCACGTCCACCACCACCACCACGTCCACCACCACCACCACGTCCACCACCACCACCACCACATCCACCACTACCACCACCACATCCACCATCAAGTCCACCACCTCCACCTTGTCCACCACCACCACGTCCACCACCATGTCCTCCACCACCACCACCACCACCACGTCCACCACCACCACCACGTCCTCCACCACGTCCTCCACCTCCACCACGTCCTCCACCTCCACCACGTCCAGCACCATTATGTCCTAACCCACCACGACGTCTACCACCACCACCACGACGTCCACCACCACCACGACGTCCACCACCACCACGACGTCCACCACCACCACGACGTCCACCACCACCACCACCACCACCACCACCACGACGTCCACCACCACCACCACGACGTCCACCACCACGACGTCCACCACCACCATGACGTCCACCACCACCACAACGTCCACCACCACCACCACCACGTCCACCACCACCACGTCCACCACAAACACCACATCCGCCACCACCACCACGTCCACCACCACATCCACCATGTCCACCACCACCTCCACCATGTCTACCACCACATCCACCACCACCTCCACCACGTCCACCACCACCTCCACGTCCACCACCACCACCACCACGTCCACCACCACCACCACCACGTCCACCACCACGTCCACCACCACTACCACCACCACGTCCACCACCACGTCCACCACCACATCCGCCACCACCTCCACCACCACCTCCACCACCATGTCCACCACCACCTCCACCACCATGTCCACCACCACCTCCACCACCATGTCCACCACCACCTCCACCATGTCCACCACCACCTCCACCACCATGTCCACCACCACCTCCACCACCATGTCCACCACCACCTCCACCACCATGTCCACCACCACCATGTCCACCACCACCTCCACCACCACGTCCACCACCACGACGTCCACCACCACGACGTCCATCACCACGACGTCCATCACCACGACGTCCACCACCACGACGTCCACCACCACGACGTCCACCACCACCACCACCACCACGACGTCCACCACCACCACAACGTCCACCACCACCACAACGTCCACCACCACCACAACGTCCACCACCACCACAACGTCCACCACCACCACAACGTCCACCACCACCACGTCCACCACCACCACCACGTCCATGTCCACCACCACCACCACGTCCACCACCACATCCACATCCACCATGTCCACCACAACCACCATGTCCACCACCACGTCCACCACCACCACATCCACTACCAACACCATGTCCTCCACGTCCACCACCACCACCACGTCTACCAAGTCCACCACCACCACCACATCCTCCACCACCACCACCATAACATCCACCACTATCACGTCTACCACCACCACCACCACGTCCACGTCTACCACCACCACCACCACCACGTCACCCACCTCCACGTCATCCACCTCCATCACGTCATCCACCTCCACCACATCATCCACCTCCACCACGTCATCCACCTCCACCACGTCATCCACCTCCACCACGTCATCCACCTCCACCACGTCATCCACCTCCACCACGTCATCCACCTCCACCACGCCCACGTCCACCACATCCACGTCCACCACATCCACCACGTCCACCACCACGTCCACCTCCTCCTCCTCCACGTCCTTCACCTCCACCACGTCCTCCACCTCCACCACGTCCTCCACCTCCACCACGTCCACGTCCTCCACCTCCACCACGTCCTCCACCTCCACCACGTCCTCCACCACCTCTACCATGTCCACCACCTCCACCACCACCATGTCCACCACCACCACATCCACCACCACCACCACCACCACCACCACCACATCCACCACCACCACGTCCAGCACCACCACGTCCACCACCACCACGTCCACCACCACATCCATCATGTCCACCACCACCTCCACCACGTCCACCACCATCATATCCACCACCACCAAATCCACCACATCGTCCACCACAATGTCCACCACCACAACGTCCAACTCCACCACCACAATGTCCACCTCCACCACCACAATGTCCACCACCACCATATCCACCACCACCAAATCCACCACAATGTCCACCACCACAACGTCCAACTCCACCACCACAATGTCCACCTCCACCACCACAACGTCCACCACCACCACAATATCTACCACCACCACAACGTCCACCACCACCACAACGTCCACCACCACAATGTCCACCACCACCACATCCACCACCACCACGTCCTCCATCGCTACCACGACACCCACCACCATGTCCTCCACCACCTCCACCATGTCCACCACCACCTCCACCACCATATCCTCTTCCACCACCAAGTCCACCTCCACCACCAAGTCCACCTCCACCACGTCATCCACCTCCACCACGTCATCCACCTCCACCATGTCCTCCACCACATCCTCCACCACCATGTCCTCCACCACCACCATGTCCTCCACCACATCCTCCACCACATCCTCCACCACATCCTCCACCACCATGTCCTCCACCATGTCCTCCACCACATCCTCCACCACCATGTCCTCCACCACCACCACCACCATGTCCTCCACCACCACCACCACCACCATGTCCACCACCACCACCACCACCACCATGTCCTCCACCACCACCACCACCATGTCCTCCACCACCACCACCATGTCCACCACCACATCCACCACCACATCCACCACCTCCACCACATCCACCACCACCACCACCACCACATCCACCACCACCATGTCCACCATGTCCACCACCACGTCCTCTACCACCTCCACCATGTCCACCACCACGTCCTCCACCTCCACCACGTCCTCTACCTCCACCACGTCCTCCACCTCCACCACGTCCTCTACCTCCACCACGTCCTCTACCTCCACCACGTCCTCCACCTCCACCACGTCCTCCACCACCACGTCCAACACCACCACCACGTCCACCACCACGTCCACCACCACCACGGCCACCACGTCCACCACGTCCACCACGTCCACCACCACCACGGCCACCACGTCCACCACCACCACCACCACAGCCACCACCACCACGTCCACCACGTCCACGTCCACCACCACCACAGCCACCACCACCACCACGTCCACATCCTCTACCACTACCACCACCACGTCCACCACCACCACGTCCACCACCACCACGTCCACCACCACCACGTCCACCACCACCACGTCCACCACCACCACGTCCACCACCACCACCACATCCACCACCACCACCACCACATCCACCACCACCACCACCACCACGTCGCCCACCACCACCACCACGTCGCCCACCACCACCACCACGTCGCCCACCACCACCACCACGTCGCCCACCACCACCACCACGTCGCCGTCCACCACGTCGCCCTCCACCACGTCGCCCTCCACCACGTCGCCCTCCACCACGTCGCCCTCCACCACGTCGCCGTCCACCACGTCCGCCGTCCACCACGTCCGCCGTCCACCACGTCCACCTCCACCACGTCCACCTCCACCACGTCCACCTCCACCACGTCCACCTCCACCACGTCCACCTCCACCACGTCCACCTCCACCACGTCCACCTCCACCACGTCCACCTCCACCTCCACCACGTCCACCTCCACCACGTCCACCTCCACCACGTCCACCTCCACCACGTCCACCTCCACCACGTCCACCTCCACCACGTCCACCTCCACCACGTCCACCTCCACCACGTCCACCTCCACCACGTCCACCTCCACCACGTCCACCTCCACCACGTCCACCTCCACCACGTCCACCTCCACAACGTCCACCTCCACAACGTCCACCTCCACCACGTCCACCTCCACAACGTCCACCACCACAACGTCCACCACCACAACGTCCACCACCACAACGTCCACCACCACAACGTCCACCACCACAACGTCCACCACCACCACCACGTCCACCACCACCACCACGTCCACCACTACCACCACCACGTCCGCCACCACCACGTCCACCACCACCACCACCACCACGTCCGCCACCACCACATCCGCCACCACCACATCCGCCACCACCACATCCGCCACCACCACCACGTCCACCACCACCACGTCCACCACCACCACGTCCACCACCACCACGTCCACCACCACCACGTCCACCACCACCACGTCCACCACCACCACCACATCCACCACCACCACCACCACATCCACCACCACCACCACCACCACCACATCCACCACCACCACCACCACCACGTCGCCCACCACCACCACCACGTCGCCCACCACCACCACCACGTCGCCGTCCACCACGTCGCCCTCCACCACGTCGCCCTCCACCACGTCGCCCTCCACCACGTCGCCCTCCACCACGTCGCCCTCCACCACGTCGCCCTCCACCACGTCGCCCTCCACCACGTCGCCCTCCACCACGTCGCCCTCCACCACGTCGCCCTCCACCACGTCGCCCTCCACCACGTCGCCCTCCACCACGTCGCCGTCCACCACGTCCGCCGTCCACCACGTCCGCCGTCCACCACGTCCACCTCCACCACGTCCACCTCCACCACGTCCACCTCCACCACGTCCACCTCCACCACGTCCACCTCCACCACGTCCACCTCCACCACGTCCACCTCCACCACGTCCACCTCCACCACGTCCACCTCCACCACGTCCACCTCCACCACGTCCACCTCCACCACGTCCACCTCCACCTCCACCACGTCCACCTCCACCACGTCCACCTCCACCACGTCCACCTCCACCACGTCCACCTCCACAACGTCCACCTCCACAACGTCCACCTCCACAACGTCCACCTCCACAACGTCCACCACCACAACGTCCACCACCACAACGTCCACCACCACCACCACGTCCACCACCACCACCACGTCCACCACTACCACCACCACGTCCACCACCACCACGTCCACCACCACCACCACCACCACGTCCGCCACCACCACATCCGCCACCACCACATCCGCCACCACCACCACGTCCACCACCACCATGTCCACCACCACCATGTCCACCATGTCCACCACCACCTCCACCACCACCATGTCCACCACCACCTCCACCACCACCATGTCCACCACCACCTCCACCACCACCACGTCCACCGCCACTACCACATCCGCCACCACCTCCACCACATCCGCCACCACCTCCACCACATCCGCCACCACCTCCACCACCACGTCCACCACCACCTCCACCACCACGTCGTCCACCACCTCCACCACCACCACCTCCACCTCCACCATGTCCACCACCACCTCCACCATGTCCACCACCACCTCCACCACCATGTCCACCACCACCTCCACCACCATGTCCTCCACCACCACCACAACGTCCAATACCACCACCACAACGTCCAATACCACCACCACAACGTCCAATACCACCACCACAACGTCCAATACCACCACCACAACGTCCAATACCACCACCACAACGTCCAATACCACCACCACAACGTCCACCACCACCACCACAACGTCCACCACCACCACCACAACGTCCACCACCACCACCACAACGTCCACCACCACCACCACAACGTCCACCACCACCACCACAACGTCCACCACCACCACCACAACGTCCACCACCACCACCACAACGTCCACCACCACCACCACAACGTCCACCACCACCACCACAACGTCCACCACCACCACCACAACGTCCACCACCACCACCACAACGTCCACCACCACCATCACCACGACCACCACCACGTCCACCACCACCACGTCCACCACCACGTCCACCACCACCACCACGTCCACCACCACGTCCACCACCACCACCACGTCCACCACCACCACCACGTCCACCACCACCACCACGTCCACCACCACCACCACGTCCACCACCACCACGTCCACCACCACCACCACGTCCACCACCACGTCCACCACCACGTCCACCACGTCCACCACCACATCCACCACCACGTCCACCACCACGTCCACCACCACGTCCACCACCACGTCCACCACCACCACGTCCACCACCACCACGACCACCACCACGTCCACCACCACCACCACGGCCACCACCACCACCACGTCCACCACCACGTCCACCACGTCCACCACCACGTCCACCACGTCCACCACCATCACGTCCACCACCACCACAACGTCCACCACCACCACAACGTCCACCACCACCACCACAACGTCCACCACCACCACCACAACGTCCACCACCACCACAACGTCCACCACCACCACCACAACGTCCACCACCACCACCACAACGTCCACCACCACCACCACAACGTCCACCACCACCACCACGATGTCCACCACCACCACCACGACGTCCACCACCACCACCACAACGTCCACCACCACCACCACAACGTCCACCACCACCACCACAACGTCCACCACCACCACCACAACGTCCACCACCACCACCACAACGTCCACCACCACCACCACAACGTCCACCACCACCACCACAACGTCCACCACCACCACCACAACGTCCACCACCACCACCACCACAACGTCCACCACCACCACCACCACAACGTCCACCACCACCACCACAACGTCCACCACCACCACCACAACGTCCACCACCACCACCACAACGTCCACCACCACCACCACAACGTCCACCACCACCACAACGTCCACCACCACCACAACGTCCACCACCACAACGTCCACCACCACCACGACATCCACCACCACCACCACGTCCACCACCACCACGACATCCACCACCACCACCACGTCCACCACCACCACGACATCCACCACCACCACCACGTCCACCACCACGTCCACCACCACCACGTCCACCACCACCACCACGTCCACCACCACGTCCACCACCACCACCACCACATCCACCACGTCCACCACCACCACCACGTCCACCACCACCACCACCACCACCACCACCACCACCACCACGTCCACCACGTCCACCACCACCTCCACCATGTCCACCACCACCTCCACCATGTCCACCACCACCTCCACCACGTCCACCACCACCACCACCACCACCACGTCCACCACCACCACCACCACGTCCACCACCACCACCACCATGTCCACCACCACCACCACGTCCACCACCACCACCACCACCACGTCCACCACCACCACCACCACCACCACCACCACCACCACCACCCCCACCTCCACCATGTCCACCACCACCACCACCACGTCCACCACCACCACCACCACGTCCACCACCACCACCACGTCCACCACCACCACCACGTCCACCACCACCACCACGTCCACCACCACCACGTCCACCACCACCACCACCACCACGTCCACCACCACCACGTCCACCACCACCACGTCCACCACCACCACGTCCACCACCACCACGTCCACCACCACCACGTCCACCACCACCACCACAACGTCCACCACCACCACAACGTCCACCACCACCACAACGTCCACCACCACCACAACGTCCACCACCACCACAACGTCCACCACCACCACGACATCCACCACCACCACCACGTCCACCACCACCACGACATCCACCACCACCACGACATCCACCACCACCACGACATCCACCACCACCACCACGTCCACCACCACCACCACATCCACCACCACCACGTCCACCACCACCACGTCCACCACCACCACCACGTCCACCACCACCACCACGTCCACCACCACGTCCACCACCACCACCACATCCACCACGTCCACCACCACCACCACGTCCACCACCACCACCACCACATCCACCACGTCCACCATGTCCACCACCACCTCCACCATGTCCACCACCACCTCCACCACCTCCACCACCACCTCCACCACGTCCACCACCACCTCCACCACGTCCACCACCACCACCACCACCACGTCCACCACCACCACCACCACGTCCACCACCTCCACCACGTCCACCACCACCACCACCACCACGTCCACCACCACCACCACCACGTCCACCACCACCACCACGTCCACCACCACCACCACCACCACGTCCACCACCACCACCACGTCCACCACCACCACCACCACCACGTCCACCACCACCACCACCACCACCTCCACCATGTCCACCACGTCCACCACCACCACCACGTCCACCACCACCACCACGTCCACCACCACCACCACGTCCACCACCACCACAACATCCACCACCACGTCCACCACCACCACCACGTCCACCACCACCACCACGTCCACCACCACGTCCACCACCACATCCACCATGTTCACCACCACCTCCACCACGTCCACCACCACCTCCACCACCACGTCCACCACCACCACCACGTCCACCACCACCACCACCACCACGTCCACCACCACCACCACGTCCACCACCACCATCACCACCACCACCACCACCATGTCCACCACCACCTCCACCACCATGTCCACCACCACCTCCACCACCATGTCCACCACCACCACCATGTCCACCACCACCACCATGTCCACCACCACCTCCACCACCACCTCCACCACCACCTCCACAATGTCCACCACCACCACAACGTCCACCACCACCACAACGTCCACCACCACCACAACGTCCACCACCACCACAACCACAACGTCCACTACCACCACAACGTCCACCACCACCACAACATCCACCACCACCACAACGTCCACCACCACCACCATGTCCACCACCACCACCATGTCCACCACCACCACCATGTCCACCACCACCACCATGTCCACCACCACCACCATGTCCACCACCACCACCATGTCCACCACCACCACCATGTCCACCACCACCACCATGTCCACCACCACCACGTCCACCACCACCACCACCACCACCACCACGTCCACCACCACCACCATGTCCACCACCACCTCCACCACCATGTCCACCACCACCTCCACCACCACCATGTCTACCACGTCCACCACCACAACGTCCACCACCACAACGTCCACCACCACAACGTCCACCACCACAACGTCCACCACCACAACGTCCACCACCACAACGTCCACCACCACAACGTCCACAACGTCCACCACGTCCATCACCATGTCCACCACCACCACGTCCTCCACCACCACCACGTCCACCACCACCACCACCACCACCTCCACCTCCACCACCACCACGTCCACCACCACCTCCACCACCACGTCCACCACCACCTCCACCACCATGTCCACCACCACCTCCACCACCACGTCCACCACCACGTCCACCACCACGACGTCCACCACCACGACGTCCACCACCACAACGTCCACCACCACAACGTCCACCACGTCCATCACCATGTCCACCACCACCACGTCCACCACCACCACCACCACGTCCACCACCACCACCACCACCACCACCTCCACCACCACCACCACGTCCACCACCACCTCCACCACCACGTCCACCACCACCTCCACCACCACGTCCACCACCACGTCCACCACCACGACGTCCACCACCACGACGTCCACCACCACCACTACGACGTCCACCACCACCACCACGACGTCCACCACCACCACCACCACGACGTCCACCACCACCACCACGACGTCCACCACCACCACCACGACGTCCACCACCACCACGACGTCCACCACCACCACGACGTCCACCACCACCACCACAACGTCCACCACCACCACAACGTCCACCACCACCACAACGTCCACCACCACCACAACGTCCACCACCACCACGTCCACCACCACCACCACGTCCATGTCCATGTCCACCACCACCACCACGTCCACCACCACCACCACCACCACATCCACCATGTCCACCACAACCACCATGTCCACCACAACCACCATGTCCACCACCACGTCCACCACCAACACCATGTCCTCCACGTCCACCACCACCACCACGTCTACCAAGTCCACCACCACCACCACATCCTCCACCACCACATCCTCCACCACCACCACCATAACATCCACCACCATCACGTCTACCACCACCACCTCCACGTCACCCACCACCACGTCACCCACCACCACGTCACCCACCACCACGTCACCCACCTCCACGTCACCCACCTCCCCGTCATCCACCTCCACCACGTCATCCACCTCCACCACGTCATCCACCTCCACCACGTCATCCACCTCCACCACGTCATCCACCTCCACCACGTCATCCACCTCCACCACGTCATCCACCTCCACCACATCCACGTCCACCACGACCACGTCCACCATGTCCACCACCACGTCCACCTCCTCCTCCTCCACCACGTCCTTCACCTCCACCACGTCCTGCACCTCCACCACGTCCTGCACCTCCACCACGTCCTCCACCTCCACCACGTCCTCCACCTCCACCACGTCCTCCACCTACACCACATCCTCCACCTACACCACGTCCTCCTACTCATCCTCCACCTCCACCACGTCCTCCACCACCTCCACCACGTCCTCCACCACCTCCACCATGTCCACCACCACCACCACCACGTCCACCACCACCATGTCCTCCACCACCTCCACCATCTCCACCATGTCCACCACCACCTCCACCACCATATCCTCTTCTACCACCAAGTCCACCTCCACCACGTCATCCACCACCACATCCACCACCACATCCACCACCACATCCACCACCACATCCACCACCACATCCACCACCACATCCACCACCACATCCACCACCTCCACCACCACATCCACCACCACCACCACATCCACCACCACCACCATGTCCACCATGTCCACCACCACGTCCTCTACCACCTCCACCATGTCCACCACCACATCCTCCACCTCCACCACGTCATCCACCTCCACCACGTCCTCCACCTCCACAACGTCCTCCACCTCCACCACGTCCTCCACCTCCACCACGTCCTCCACCTCCACCACGTCCTCCACCTCCACCACGTCCTCCACCTCCACCACGTCCTCCACCTCCACCACGTCCTCCACCTCCACCACGTCCTCCACCACGTCCTCCACCACGTCCACCACCACCACCACCACCACCACGTCCTCCACCACCACCACCACCACCACCACCACCACCATGTCCTCCACCACCACCACCACCACCACCATGTCCTCCACCACCACCATGTCCTCCACCACCACCACCACCATGTCCTCCTCCACCACCATGTCCTCCACCACCACCATGTCCTCCACCACCACCATGTCCTCCACCACCACCATGTCCTCCACCACCACCATGTCCTCCACCACCACCACGTCCACCACCATGTCCACCACCACCACCACGTCCACCACCACTTCCACCACCACATCCACCACCACATCCACCACCACATCCACCACCTCCACCACCACATCCACCACCTCCACCACATCCACCACCACCACCATGTCCACCATGTCCACCACCACGTCCTCTACCACCTCCACCATGTCCACCACCACATCCTCCACCTCCACCACGTCATCCACCTCCACCACGTCCTCCACCTCCACCACGTCCTCCACCTCCACCACGTCCTCCACCTCCACCACGTCCTCCACCTCCACCACGTCCTCCACCTCCACCACGTCCTCCACCTCCACCACGTCCTCCACCTCCACCACGTCCTCCACCACGTCCACCACCACCACCACCACCACGTCCTCCACCACCACCACCACCACGTCCAACACCACCACCACGTCCACCACCACCACCACCACTATGGCCACCACGTCCACCACCACCACCACCACGGCCACCACCACCACAGCCACCACCACCACCACCACTATGGCCACCACGTCCACCACGTCCACCACCACCACGTCCACATCCTCTACCACTACCACCACCACGTCCACCACCAACACCACCACCACTACCACCACCACGTCCACCACCACCACGTCCACCACCACCACGTCCACCACCACCACGTCCACCACCACCACGTCCACCACCACCACGTCCACCACCACCACGTCCACCACCACCACGTCCACCACCACCACGTCCACCACCACCACGTCCACCACCACCACGTCCACCACCACCACGTCCACCACCACCACGTCCACCACCACCACGTCCACCACCACCACGTCCACCACCACCACCACCACGTCGCCCACCACCACCACCACGTTGCCCACCACCACCACCACGTCGCCCACCACCACCACCACGTCGCCCACCACCACGTCCACCACCACCACGTCCACCACCACCACGTCCACCACCACCACGTCCACCACCACCACGTCCACCACCACCACGTCCACCACCACCACGTCCACCACCACAGCCACCACGTCGCCCACCACCACCACCACGTCGCCCACCACCACCACCACGTCGCCCACCACCACCACCACGTCGCCCACCACCACCACCACGTCGCCCACCACCACCACCACGTCGCCCACCACCACCACCACGTCGCCCACCACCACCACCACGTCGCCCACCACCACCACCACCACGTCACCCACCACCACCACCACGTCGTCGTCCACCACCACCACCACCACCACCACCACCACGTCGTCCACCACCACGTCGTCCACCTCCACCACGTCCACCTCCACCAAGTCCACCTCCACCACGTCCACCTCCACCACGTCCACCTCCACCACGTCCACCTCCACCACGTCCACCTCCACCACGTCCACCTCCACCACGTCCACCTCCACCACGTCCACCTCCACCACGTCCACCTCCACCACGTCCACCTCCACCACGCCCACCACCACCACGCCCACCACCACAACGTCCACCACCACAACGTCCACCACCACAACGTCCACCACCACAACGTCCACCACCACAATGTCCATCACCACCACGTCCACCACCACCACGTCCACCACCACCACGTCCACCACGTCCGCCACCACCACATCCGCCACCACCACCACGTCCACCACCACCTCCACCATGTCCACCACCACCTCCACCACGTCCACCACATCCGCCACCACCTCCACCACCATGTCCACCACCACCTCCACCACCATGTCCACCACCACCTCCACCACCATGTCCACCACCACCTCCACCACCATGTCCACCACCACCACAACGTCCAATACCACCACCACAATGTCCATCACCACCACAACGTCCACCACCACCACCACAACGTCCACCACCACCACCACAACGTCCACCACCACCACCACAACGTCCACCACCACCACCACAACGTCCACCACCACCACCACAACGTCCACCACCACCACCACGTCCACCACCACCACCACCACAACGTCCACCACCACCACAACGTCCACCACCACCACCACAACGTCCACCACCACCACCACAACGTCCACCACCACCACCACAACGTCCACCACCACCACCACAACGTCCACCACCACCACCACAACGTCCACCACCACCACCACGTCCACCACCACCACCACGTCCACCACCACCACCACGTCCACCACCACCACCACGTCCACCACCACCACCACGTCCACCACCACGTCCACCACCACGTCCACCACCACGTCCACCACCACGTCCACCACCACGTCCACCACCACAACGTCCACCACCACAACGTCCACCACCACAACGTCCACCACCACAACGTCTACCACCACAACGTCCACCACCACAACGTCTACCACCACAACGTCCACCACCACAACGTCCACCACCACCACCACAACGTCCACCACCACAACGTCCACCACCACCACAACGTCCACCACCACCACGACGTCCACCACCACCACGACGTCCACCACCACCACGACGTCCACCACCACCACGACGTCCACCACCACCACAACGTCCACCACCACCACAACGTCCACCACCACCACAACGTCCACCACCACCACAACGTCCACCACCACCACGTCCACCACCACCTCCACCATGTCCACCACCACCTCCACCATGTCCACCACCATGTCCACCACCACCACCACCATGTCCACCACCACCACCATGTCCACCACCACCACGACGTCCACCACCACCACGACGTCCACCACCACCACGACGTCCACCACCACCACGACGTCCACCACCACCACGACGTCCACCACCACCACGACGTCCACCACCACCACGACGTCCACCACCACCACGACGTCCACCACCACCACAACGTCCACCACCACCACGTCCACCACCACCTCCACCATGTCCACCACCACCTCCACCATGTCCACCACCATGTCCACCACCACCACCATGTCCACCACCACCACGACGTCCACCACCACCACGACGTCCACCACCACCACGACGTCCACCACCACCACGACGTCCACCACCACCACGACGTCCACCACCACCATGTCCACCACCACCTCCACCATGTCCACCAATACCACCATGTCCACCACCACCACCATATCCACCACATCGTCCACCACCACCACGTCCACCACCACAACGTCCACCACCACAACGTCCACCACCACAACGTCCACCACCACAACGTCCACCACCACAACGTCCACCACCACAACGTCCACCACCACAACGTCCACCACCACGACGTCCACCACCACGACGTCCACCACCACGACGTCCACCACCACGACGTCCACCACCACGACGTCCACCACCACGACGTCCACCACCACGACGTCCACCACCACGACGTCCACCACCACGACGTCCACCACCACGACGTCCACCACCACGACGTCCACCACCACGACGTCCACCACCACGACGTCCACCACCACGACGTCCACCACCACGACGTCCACCACCACGACGTCCACCACCACGACGTCCACCACCACGACGTCCACCACCACGACGTCCACCACGACGTCCACCACGACGTCCACCACGACGTCCACCACCACCACCACGACGTCCACCGCCACCACCACGACGTCCACCGCCACCACGACGTCCACCACCACGTCCACCACCACGTCCACTGCCACCACCACGTCCACCGCCACCACCACCACATCCGCCACCACCACCACGTCCACCACCACATCCACCACATCCACCACCACCTCCACCACCATGTCTACCACCACCACATCCACCACATCCACCACCACCTCCACCACCATGTCTACCACCACCACATCCACCACATCCACCACCACCACCACCACCATGTCCACCACCACATCCACCACCACCACCACCACCACCATGTCCACCACCACGTCCACCACCACCACCATGTCCACCACCACCTCCACCACCACGTCCACCACCACGTCCACCACCACCACCACGTCCACCACCACCACCACCACGTCCACCACCACCACCACGTCCACCACCACCACCACGTCCACCACCACCACCACGTCCACCACCACCACCACGTCCACCACCACCACCACGTCCACCACCACCACCACGTCCACCACCACCACCACGTCCACCACCACCACCACGTCCACCACCACATCCACCATGTCCACCACCACATCCACCATGTCCACCACCACGTCCACCACCACCTCCACCACGTCTACCACCACCACCACCATGTCCACCACCACCACCACGTCCACCACCACCACGTCCACCACCACCACCACGTCCACCACCACCACCACCTCCACCACCACGTCCACCACCACGTCCACCACCACCACCATGTCCACCACCACCTCCACCACCACGTCCACCACCACGTCCACCACCACCACCACGTCCACCACCACCACCACGTCCACCACCACCACCACGTCCACCACCACCACCACGTCCACCACCACCACCACGTCCACCACCACCACCACGTCCACCACCACCACCACGTCCACCACCACATCCACCATGTCCACCACCACATCCACCACATCCACCATGTCCACCACCACGTCCACCACCACCTCCACCACGTCCACCACCACGTCCACCACCACCACCACCACCACGTCCACCACCACCACCACGTCCACCACCACCACCACGTCCACCACCACCACCACGTCCACCACCACCACCACGTCCACCACCACCACGACGTCCACCACCACCACGACGTCCACCACCACCACCACCACCATGTCCACCACCACCTCCACCATGTCCACCACCACCTCCACCATGTCCACCACCACCTCCACCATGTCCACCACCATGTCCACCAATACCACCATGTCCACCACCACCACCATGTCCACCACCACCACCATGTCCACCACCACCACCATGTCCACCACATCGTCCACCACCACAACGTCCACCACCACAACGTCCACCACCACAACGTCCACCACCACAACGTCCACCACCACAACGTCCACCACCACGATGTCCACCACCACGACGTCCACCACCACGATGTCCACCACCACGACGTCCACCACCACGACGTCCACCACCACGACGTCCACCACCACGACGTCCACCACCACGACGTCCACCACCACGACGTCCACCACCACGACGTCCACCACCACGACGTCCACCACCACGACGTCCACCACCACGACGTCCACCACCACGACGTCCACCACCACGACGTCCACCACCACGATGTCCACCACCACGACGTCCACCACCACGACGTCCACCACCACGACGTCCACCACCACGACGTCCACCACGACGTCCACCACGACGTCCACCACGATGTCCACCACCACCACGACGTCCACCGCCACCACCACGACGTCCACCGCCACCACGACGTCCACCACCACGTCCACTGCCACCACCACGTCCACCGCCACCACCACCACATCCGCCACCACCACCACGTCCACCACCACATCCATGTCCACCACCACCACATCCACCACATCCACCACCACCACCACCACCACATCCACCACATCCACCACCACCACCACCACCATGTCCACCACCACATCCACCACCACCACCATGTCCACCACCACGTCCACCACCACCACCATGTCCACCACCACCTCCACCACCACGTCCACCACCACGTCCACCACCACCACCACGTCCACCACCACCACCACGTCCACCACCACCACCACGTCCACCACCACCACCACCATGTCCACCACCGCCACCACCACGTCCACCACCACATCCACCATGTCCACCACCACATCCACCACATCCACCATGTCCAATACCACGTCCACCACCACCTCCACCACGTCCACCACCATGTCCACCACCACCACGTCCACCACCACCACCACCATGTCCACCACCACCACCACGTCCACCACCACCACCACGTCCACCACCACGTCCACCACCACCACCACCTCCACCACCACGTCCACCACCACGTCCACCACCACCACCATGTCCACCACCACCTCCACCACCACGTCCACCACCACGTCCACCACCACCACCACGTCCACCACCACCACCACGTCCACCACCACCACCACGTCCACCACCACCACCACGTCCACCACCACCACCACGTCCACCACCACCACCACGTCCACCACCACCACCACGTCCACCACCACATCCACCACATCCACCATGTCCACCACCACATCCACCACATCCACCATGTCCACCACCACGTCCACCACCACCACCACGTCCACCACCACCACCACGTCCACCACCACCACCACCACCACGTCCACCACCACCACGTCCACCACCACCACGTCCACCACCACCACAACGTCCACCACCACCACCACATCCACCACCACCACCACATCCACCACCACCACCACGTCCACCACCACCACCACGTCCACCACCACCACCACGTCCACCACCACCACCACGTCCACCACCACCACCACGTCCACCACCACCACCACGTCCACCACCACCACCACGTCCACCACCACATCCACCATGTCCACCACGTCCACCACCACATCCACCATGTCCACCATGTCCACCACCACCACCACGTCCATGTCCACCACCACTACGTCCACCACGTCCACCACCACCACCACCACCACCACCACCACCACGTCCACCACCACGTCCACCACCACCTCCACCACCACCTCCACCACCACGTCCACCACCACCTCCACCACCATGTCCACCTCCACCACAACGTCCACCACCACCACAACGTCCACCACCACCACAACGTCCACCACCACCACAACGTCCACCACCACCACAACGTCCACCACCACCACAACGTCCACCACCACCACAACGTCCACCACCACCACAACGTCCACCACCACCACAACGTCCACCACCACCACAACGTCCACCACCACCACAACGTCCACCACCACCACAACGTCCATGTCCACCACCACCTCCACCACCATGTCCACCACCACCTCCACCACCACGTCCACCACCACGTCCACCACCACGTCCACCACCACCTCCACCACCACCTCCACCACCACGTCCACCACCATGTCCACCACCACCTCCACCACCACGTCCACCACCACCTCCACCATGTCCACAACGTCCACCACCACAACGTCCACCACCACAACGTCCACCACCACAACGTCCACCACCACAACGTCCACCACCACAACGTCCACCACCACAACGTCCACCACCACAACGTCCACCACCACAACGTCCACCACCACAACGTCCACCACCACAACGTCCACCACCACAACGTCCACCACCACAACGTCCACCACCACAACGTCCACCACCACAACGTCCACCACCACAACGTCCACCACCACAACGTCCACCTCCACCACGTCCACCACCACCACCACGTCCACCACCACCACCACGTCCACCACCACCACCACGTCCACCACCACCACCACGTCCACCACCACCACCACGTCCACCACCACCACCACCACGTCCACCACCACCACCACAACGTCCACCACCACCACAACGTCCACCACCACCATCACCACGACCACCACCACGTCCACCACCACCACCACGTCCACCACCACGTCCACCACCACCACCACGTCCACCACCACCACCACGTCCACCACCACCACGTCCTCCATCACTACCATGACATCCACCACCAAGTCCACCTCCACCATGTCATCCTCCACCACCACCACATCCTCCACCACCACCACATCCTCCACCACCACCACATCCTCCACCACCACCACATCCTCCACCACCACCACAACGTCCACCACCACCACAACGTCCACCACCACCACAACGTCCACCACCACCACAACGTCCACCACCACCACAACATCCACCACCACCACAACGTCCACCACCACCACGTCCACCACCACCACGACCACCATCACCACGTCCACCACCACCACCACGTCCACCACCACCACCACGTCCACCACCACCACCACGTCCACCACCACCACCACGTCCACCACCACCACCACATCCACCACCACCACCACGTCCACCACCACCACCACGTCCACCACCACCACCACGTCCACCATCACCACCACATCCACCACCACCACCACGTCCACCACCACCACCACGTCCACCACCACCACCACGTCCACCACCACCACCACGTCCACCACCACCACCACGTCCACCACCACCACCACGTCCACCACCACCACCACGTCCACCACCACCACCACGTCCACCACCACCACCACGTCCACCACCACCACCACGTCCACCACCACCACCACGTCCACCACCACCACCACGTCCACCACCACCACCACCACGTCCACCACCACGACGTCCACCACCACCACCACATCCACCACCACCACCACGTCCACCACCACCACCACCACCACGTCCACCACCACCACCACCACCACCACCACGTCCACCACCATATCCGCCACCACCACCACATCCATCATGTCCACCACCACATCCATCATGTCCACCACCACCACGTCCACCACCACCTCCACCACATCCACCACCACCTCCACCACCATGTCCACCACCACCACGTCCACCACCACCACCACGTCCACCATCACCACCACCACGTCCACCATCACCACCACCACGTCCACCATCACCACCACCACGTCCACCACCACATCCGCCACCACCTCCACCACGTCCACCACCACCTCCACCACCATGTCCACCACCACCATGTCCACCACCACCTCCACCACCATGTCCACCACCACCTCCACCACCACCACGTCCTCCACCACCACGACCACCACCACCACCACGTCCACCACCATCACCACCACCACGTCCAACACCACCACCATGTCCAACACCACCACCATGTCCAACACCACCACCATGTCCACCACCATGTCCACCACCACCACCACCACCACGTCCACCACCACCATCACATCAAACACCACCACCACGTCCAACACCACCACTACGTCCTCCACGTCCACCACCATCACATCCACCACGTCCACCACTACCACTACCACCATCACATCTACCACTACATCCACTATCACTACCACCACGTCCACCACTACCACCACGTCCACCACTACCACCACGTCCACCTCCACCATGTCCAACACCACCACCACCACGTCCAACACCACCACCACCACGTCCAACACCACCACCACCACGTCCAACACCACCACCACCACGTCCAACACCACCACCACCACGTCCAACACCACCACCACTACCACGTCCAACACCACCTCCACGTCCAACACCACCTCCGACACCACCACCACCTCCGACACCACCACCACCTCCGACACCACCACCACGTCCGACACCACCACCACGTCCGACACCACCACCACGTCCGACACCACCACCACGTCCGACACCACCACCACGTCCAACACCACCACCACGTCCAACACCACCACCACGTCCAACACCACCACGTCCAACACCACCACCACGTCCAACACCACCACCACGTCCAACACCACCACCACGTCCATGTCCACCACCACGTCCACGTCCACCACCACCACGTCCACCACCACCACGTCCACCACCACCACGTCCACCACCACCACGTCCACCACCACCACGTCCACCACCACCACGTCCACCACCACCACGTCCACCACCACCACGTCCACCACCACCACGTCCACCACCACCACGTCCACCACCACCACCACCACGTCGTCCACCACCACCACCACGTCGTCCACCACCACCACCACGTCGTCCACCACCACCACCACGTCGTCCACCACCACCACCACCACGTCGTCCACCACCACCACCACCACGTCGTCCACCACCACCACCACGTCGTCCACCACCACCACCACGTCGTCCACCACCACCACGTCGTCCACCACCACCACGCCGTCCACCACCACCACCACGTCGTCCACCACCACCACCACGTCGTCCACCACCACCACGTCGTCCACCACCACCACCACGTCGTCCACCACCACCACCACCACGTCATCCACCACCACCACCACGTCGTCCACCACCACCACGTCATCCACCACCACCACGTTGTCCACCACGTCCACCACCATCACATCCACCACGTCCATCACTACCACCACTACCACCACGTCCACCACTACCACCACCACCACCACCACCACGTCCACCACGTCGTCCACCACCACCACCACGTCGTCCACCACCACCACCACCACGTCGTCCACCACCACCACCACCACGTCGTCCACCACCACCACCACCACGTCGTCCACCACCACCACCACCACGTCGTCCACCACCACCACCACCACGTCGTCCACCACCACCACCACGTCGTCCACCACCACCACGTCGTCCACCACCACCACCACGTCGTCCACCACCACCACCACCACGTCATCCACCACCACCACCACGTCGTCCACCACCACCACGTCATCCACCACCACCACGTTGTCCACCACGTCCACCACCATCACATCCACCACGTCCATCACTACCACCACTACCACCACGTCCACCACTACCACCACCACCACCACCACCACGTCCACCACGTCGTCCACCACCACCACCACGTCGTCCACCACCACCACCACCACGTCGTCCACCACCACCACCACCACGTCGTCCACCACCACCACCACCACGTCGTCCACCACCACCACCACCACGTCGTCCACCACCACCACCACCACGTCGTCCACCACCACCACCACCACCACGTCGTCCACCACCACCACCACGTCGTCCACCACCACCACCACGTCGTCCACCACCACCACCACGTCGTCCACCACCACCACCACGTCGTCCACCACCACCACCACGTCGTCCACCACCACCACCACCACCACCACCACGTCGTCCACCACCACCACCACCACCACGTCGACCACCAACACCACCACCACCACCACGTCCAACACCACCACCACCACCACGTCCACCACGTCGTCCACCACCACCACATCCAACACCACCACCACGACGTCCAATACCACCACCACCACGTCCAACACCACCACCACCACCACGTCCAACACCACCACCACCACCACGTCCAACACCACCACCACCACCACGTCCAACACCACCACCACCACCACGTCCAACACCACCACCACCACCACGTCCAACACCACCACCACCACGTCCAACACCACCACCACCACGTCCAACACCACCACCACCACGTCCAACACCACCTCCACCACGTCCACCTCCACCACGTCCACCTCCACCACGTCCACCTCCACCACGTCCACCTCCACCACGTCCACCTCCACCACGTCCACCTCCACCACGTCCACCTCCACCACGTCCACCTCCACCACGTCCACCTCCACCACGTCCACCTCCACCACGTCCACCTCCACCACGTCCACCACCACCACCACGTCCACCACCACCACCACGTCCACCACCACCACCACGTCCACCTCCACCACCACGTCCACCTCCACCACCATGTCCACCTCCACCACCACGTCCACCTCCACCACCACGTCCACCTCCACCACCACGTCCACCACCACCACCACGTCCACCACCACCACCACGTCCACCACCACCACCACCACCACCACCACGTCCACCACCACCACCACGTCCACCACCACCACCACGTCCACCACCACCACCACGTCCACCACCACCACCACGTCCACCACCACCACCACGTCCACCACCACCACCACCACCATGTCCACCACCATGTCCACCACCATGTCCACCACCACCATGTCCACCACCACCACCACCATGTCCACCACCATGTCCACCACCACCACCATGTCCACCACCACCACCATGTCCACCACCACCACCATGTCCACCACCACCATGTCCACCACCACCACCACCATGTCCACCACCACCACCACCACCACGTCCACCACCACGTCCACCACCACCACGTCCACCACCACCACGTCCACCACCACCACGTCCACCACCACCACGTCCACCACCACCACCACGTCCACCACCACCACCACGTCCACCACCACCACCACGTCCACCACCACCACCACGTCCACCACCACCACCACGTCCACCACCACCACCACCACCACGTCCACCACCACCACGTCCACCACCACGTCCACCACCACGTCCACCACCACGTCCACCACCACGTCCACCACCACGTCCACCACCACGTCCACCACCACGTCCACCACCACGTCCACCACCACGACGTCCACCACCACGACGTCCACCACCACGACGTCCACCACCATCACCACCACCACCACGTCCACCACCACCACCACGTCCACCACCACCACCACGTCCACCACCACCACCACGTCCACCACCACGTCCACCACCACCACCACGTCCACCACCACGTCCACTACCACGTCCACCACCACGACGTCCACCACCACGACGTCCACCACCACCACTACGACGTCCACCACCATCACCACGATGTCCACCACCACCACCACGACGTCCACCACCACCACCACGACGTCCACCACCACCACCACCACGTCCACCACCACCACAACGTCCACCACCACCACCACCACGTCCACCACCACCACAACGTCCACCACCACCACAACGTCCACCACCACCACAACGTCCACCACCACCACAACGTCCACCACCACCACAACGTCCACCACCACCACGTCCACCACCACCACCACGTCCACCACCACCACCACGTCCATGTCCATGTCCACCACCACCACCACCACGTCCACCACCACCACCACATCCACCATGTCCACCACAACCACCATGTCCACCACAACCACCATGTCCACCACAACCACCATGTCCACCACCACGTCCACCAAGAACACCATGTCCTCCACGTCCACCACCACCACCACGTCTACCAAGTCCACCACCACATCCTCCACCACCACATCCTCCACCACCACCACCATAACATCCACCACCATCACGTCTACCACCACCACCACCACGTCACCCACCTCCACGTCACCCACCACCACGTCACCCACCTCCACGTCACCCACCTCCACGTCACCCACCTCCCCGTCATCCACCTCCACCACGTCATCCACCTCCACCACGTCATCCACCTCCACCACGTCATCCACCTCCACCACGTCATCCACCTCCACCACGTCATCCACCTCCACCACGTCATCCACCTCCACCACGTCATCCACATCCACCACATCCACGTCCACCACGACCACGTCCACCATGTCCACCACCACGTCCACCTCCTCCTCCTCCACCACGTCCTTCACCTCCACCACATCCTGCACCTCCACCACGTCCTGCACCTCCACCACGTCCTGCACCTCCACCACGTCCTGCACCTCCACCACGTCCTGCACCTCCACCACGTCCTCCACCTCCACCACGTCCTCCACCTCCACCACGTCCTCCACCTCCACCACGTCCTCCACCTCCACCACGTCCTCCTACTCATGCTTCACCTCCACCACGTCCTCCACCACCTCCACCACGTCCTCCACCACCTCCACCATGTCCACCACCACCACCACCACGTCCACCACCACCATGTCCTCCACCACCTCCACCATCTCCACCATGTCCACCACCACCTCCACCACCATATCCTCTTCTACCACAAAGTCCACCTCCACCACCAAGTCCACCTCCACCACGTCATCCACCTCCACCACGTCATCCACCTCCACCATGTCATCCACCTCCACCACGTCATCCACCTCCACCACGTCATCCACCTCCACCACGTCATCCACCTCCACCACGTCATCCACCTCCACCACGTCATCCACCTCCACCACGTCATCCACCTCCACCACGTCATCCACCTCCACCACGTCATCCACCTCCACCATGTCCTCCACCACGTCCTCCACCACCATGTCCTCCACCACCATGTCCTCCACCACATCCTCCACCACCACCATGTCCTCCACCACCACCACCACCACCACCACCACCATGTCCTCCACCACCACCACCACCATGTCCTCCACCACCACCACCACCATGTCCTCCACCACCACCATGTCCTCCACCACCACCATGTCCTCCACCACCACCATGTCCTCCACCACCACCATGTCCTCCACCACCACCATGTCCTCCACCACCACCACGTCCATCACCATGTCCACCACCACCACCACGTCCACCACCACTTCCACCACCACATCCACCACCACATCCACCACCACATCCACCACCACATCCACCACCACATCCACCACTTCCACCACCACATCCACCACCACATCCACCACCACATCCACCACCACATCCACCACCTCCACCACCACATCCACCACCTCCACCACCACATCCACCACCTCCACCACATCCACCACCACCACCATGTCCACCATGTCCACCACCACGTCCTCTACCACCTCCACCATGTCCACCACCACATCCTCCACCTCCACCACGTCATCCACCTCCACCACGTCCTCCACCTCCACCACGTCCTCCACCTCCACCACCTCCACCACGTCCTCCACCTCCGTCCTCCACCTCCACCACGTCCTCCACCTCCACCACGTCCCCCACCTCCACCACGTCCACCACCACCACCACAACCACGTCCTCCACCACCACCACAACCACGTCCAACACCACCACCACGTCCACCACCACGTCCTCCACCACCACCACAACCACGTCCAACACCACCACCACGTCCACCACCACGTCCACCACCACCACTACGGCCACCACCACCACCACGTCGACCACCAACACCACCACCACCACCACGTCCAACACCACCACCACCACCACGTCCACCACGTCGTCCACCACCACCACATCCAACACCACCACCACGACGTCCAATACCACCACCACCACCACGTCCAACACCACCACCACCACCACGTCCAACACCACCACCACCACCACGTCCAACACCACCACCACCACCACGTCCAACACCACCACCACCACCACGTCCAACACCACCACCACCACCACGTCCAACACCACCACCACCACCACGTCCAACACCACCACCACCACCACGTCCAACACCACCACCACCACCACGTCCAACACCACCACCACCACGTCCAACACCACCACCACACCACCACCACGTCCACCTCCACCACGTCCACCTCCACCACGTCCACCTCCACCACGTCCACCTCCACCACGTCCACCTCCACCACGTCCACCTCCACCACGTCCACCTCCACCACGTCCACCTCCACCACGTCCACCTCCACCACGTCCACCTCCACCACGTCCACCTCCACCACGTCCACCTCCACCACGTCCACCTCCACCACGTCCACCTCCACCACGTCCACCTCCACCACGTCCACCTCCACCACGTCCACCTCCACCACGTCCACCTCCACCACGTCCACCTCCACCACGTCCACCTCCACCACGTCCACCTCCACCACGTCCACCTCCACCACGTCCACCTCCACCACCACGTCCACCACCACCACCACATCCACCTCCACCACCACGTCCACCTCCACCACCACGTCCACCTCCACCACCACGTCCACCTCCACCACCACGTCCACCTCCACCACCACGTCCACCTCCACCACCACGTCCACCTCCACCACCACGTCCACCTCCACCACCACGTCCACCACCACCACCACGTCCACCACCACCACCACCACCACCACCACGTCCACCACCACCACCACGTCCACCACCACCACCACGTCCACCACCACCACCACGTCCACCACCACCATGTCCACCACCATGTCCACCACCATGTCCACCACCATGTCCACCACCACCATGTCCACCACCACCACCACCATGTCCACCACCATGTCCACCACCACCATGTCCACCACCACCACCACCATGTCCACCACCATGTCCACCACCACCATGTCCACCACCACCACCACCATGTCCACCACCATGTCCACCACCACCATGTCCACCACCACCACCACCATGTCCACCACCATGTCCACCACCACCATGTCCACCACCACCACCACCATGTCCACCACCACCACCACCACCACCACCACGTCCACCACCACCACGTCCACCACCACCACGTCCACCACCACCACGTCCACCACCACCACGTCCACCACCACCACCACATCCACCACCACCACCATGTCCACCACCACCACCACCACCACGTTCACCACCACGTTCACCACCACGTCCACCACCACGTCCACCACCACGTCCACCACCACGTCCACCACCACGTCCACCACCACGTCCACCACCACGTCCACCACCACGTCCACCACCACGTCCACCACCACGTCCACCACCACGTCCACCACCACGACGTCCACCACCATCACCACCACCACCACGTCCACCACCACCACCACGTCCACCACCACCACCACGTCCACCACCACCACCACGTCCACCACCACGTCCACCACCACCACCACGTCCACCACCACGTCCACTACCACGTCCACCACCACGACGTCCACCACCACGACGTCCACCACCACCACTACGACGTCCACCACCATCACCACGACGTCCACCACCACCACCACGACGTCCACCACCACCACCACGACGTCCACCACCACCACCACCACGTCCACCACCACCACAACGTCCACCAAAACGTCCACCACCACCACAACGTCCACCACCACCACAACGTCCACCACCACCACAACGTCCACCACCACCACAACGTCCACCACCACCACGTCCACCACCACCACGTCCACCACCACCACCACGTCCATGTCCATGTCCACCACCACCACCACCACGTCCACCACCACCACCACATCCACCATGTCCACCACAACCACCATGTCCACCACAACCACCATGTCCACCACAACCACCATGTCCACCACCACGTCCACCACCAACACCATGTCCTCCACGTCCACCACCACCACCACGTCTACCAAGTCCACCACCACCACCACATCCTCCACCACCACATCCTCCACCACCACCACCATAACATCCACCACCATCACGTCTACCACCACCACCACCACGTCACCCACCTCCACGTCACCCACCACCACGTCACCCACCTCCACGTCACCCACCTCCACGTCACCCACCTCCACCACGTCATACACCTCCACCACGTCATCCACCTCCACCACGTCATCCACCTCCACCACGTCATCCACCTCCACCACGTCATCCACCTCCACCACGTCATCCACATCCACCACATCCACGTCCACCACGACCACGTCCACCATGTCCACCACCACGTCCACCTCCTCCTCCTCCACCACGTCCTTCACCTCCACCACATCCTGCACCTCCACCACGTCCTGCACCTCCACCACGTCCTGCACCTCCACCACGTCCTGCACCTCCACCACGTCCTGCACCTCCACCACGTCCTGCACCTCCACCACGTCCTCCACCTCCACCACGTCCTCCACCTCCACCACGTCCTCCACCTCCACCACGTCCTCCACCTCCACCATGTCCTCCTACTCATGCTCCACCTCCACCACGTCCTCCACCACCTCCACCACGTCCTCCACCACCTCCACCATGTCCACCACCACCACCACCACGTCCACCACCACCATGTCCTCCACCACCTCCACCATCTCCACCATGTCCTCCACCACCTCCACCATCTCCACCATGTCCACCACCACCTCCACCACCATATCCTCTTCTACCACAAAGTCCACCTCCACCACCAAGTCCACCTCCACCACCAAGTCCACCTCCACCACGTCATCCACCTCCACCACGTCATCCACCTCCACCACGTCATCCACCTCCACCACGTCATCCACCTCCACCACGTCATCCACCTCCACCACGTCATCCACCTCCACCACGTCATCCACCTCCACCACGTCATCCACCTCCACCACGTCATCCACCTCCACCACGTCATCCACCTCCACCACGTCATCCACCTCCACCACATCATCCACCTCCACCACGTCATCCACCTCCACCACGTCATCCACCTCCACCACGTCATCCACCTCCACCACGTCATCCACCTCCACCATGTCCTCCACCACGTCCTCCACCACCATGTCCTCCACCACCACCACCATGTCCTCCACCACATCCTCCACCACCACCACCATGTCCTCCACCACCACCACCATGTCCTCCACCACCATGTCCTCCACCACCACCATGTCCTCCACCACCACCATGTCCTCCACCACCACCATGTCCTCCACCACCACCATGTCCTCCACCACCACCACGTCCATCACCACCACCACGTCCATCACCATGTCCACCACCACCACCACGTCCACCACCACTTCCACCACCACATCCACCACCACATCCACCACCACATCCACCACCTCCACCACCACATCCACCACCTCCACCACCACATCCACCACCTCCACCACATCCACCACCACCACCATGTCCACCATGTCCACCACCACGTCCTCTACCACCTCCACCATGTCCACCACCACATCCTCCACCTCCACCACGTCATCCACCTCCACCACGTCCTCCACCTCCACCACGTCCTCCACCTCCACCACGTCCTCCACCTCCACCACGTCCTCCACCTCCACCACGTCCTCCACCTCCACCACGTCCCCCACCTCCACCACGTCCACCACCACCACCACGTCCTCCACCACCACCACAACCACGTCCAACACCACCACCACGTCCACCACCACGTCCACCACCACCACCACCACTACGGCCACCACCACCACCACGGCCACCACCACCACAGCCACCACCACCACGTCCACCACGTCCACCACCACCACGTCCACCACCACCACGTCCACCACCACCACGTCCACCACCACCACGTCCACCACCACCACGTCCACATCCTCTACCACTACCACCACCACGTCCACCACCACCACCACGTCCACCACCACCACCACGTCCACCACCACCACCACGTCCACCACCACCACCACGTCCACCACCACCACCACGTCCACCACCACCACCACGTCCACCACCACCACCACGTCCACCACCACCACCACGTCCACCACCACCACCACGTCCACCACCACCACCACGTCCACCACCACCACCACGTCCACCACCACCACCACGTCCACCACCACCACCACGTCCACCACCACCACGTCCACCACCACCACGTCCACCACCACCACGTCCACCACCACCACGTCCACCACCACCACGTCCACCACCACAGCCACCACGTCGCCCACCACAGCCACCACGTCGCCCACCACCACCACCACGTCGCCCACCACCACCACCACGTCGCCCACCACCACGTCGCCCACCACCACGTCGCCCACCACCACGTCGCCCACCACCACGTCGCCCACCACCACGTCGCCCACCACCACGTCGCCCACCACCACCACCACGTCGCCCACCACCACCACCACGTCGCCCACCACCACCACCACGTCGCCCACCACCACCACCACGTCGCCCACCACCACCACCACGTCACCCACCACCACCACCACGTCGCCCACCACCACCACCACGTCACCCACCACCTCCACCACGTCCACCTCCACCACGTCCACCTCCACCACGTCCACCTCCACCACGTCCATCTCCACCACGTCCACCTCCACCACGTCCACCTCCACCACGTCCACCTCCACCACGCCCACCACCACAACGTCCACCACCACAACATCCACCACCACCACGTCCACCACCACCACCACGTCCACCACCACCACGTCCGCCACCACCACATCCGCCACCACCATATCCTCTTCTACCACAAAGTCCACCTCCACCACCAAGTCCACCTCCACCACGTCATCCACCTCCACCATGTCATCCACCTCCACCACGTCATCCACCTCCACCACGTCATCCACCTCCACCACGTCATCCACCTCCACCACGTCATCCACCTCCACCACGTCATCCACCTCCACCACGTCATCCACCTCCACCACGTCATCCACCTCCACCACGTCATCCACCTCCACCACGTCATCCACCTCCACCACGTCATCCACCTCCACCACGTCATCCACCTCCACCACGTCATCCACCTCCACCACGTCATCCACCTCCACCACGTCATCCACCTCCACCACGTCATCCACCTCCACCACGTCATCCACCTCCACCACGTCATCCACCTCCACCACGTCATCCACCTCCACCATGTCCTCCACCACGTCCTCCACCACCATGTCCTCCACCACCACCACCATGTCCTCCACCACATCCTCCACCACCACCACCATGTCCTCCACCACCACCACCACCACCATGTCCTCCACCACCACCACCACCACCACCATGTCCTCCACCACCACCACCACCATGTCCTCCACCACCACCACCACCACCACCATGTCCTCCACCACCACCACCACCACCATGTCCTCCACCACCACCATGTCCTCCACCACCACCATGTCCTCCACCACCACCATGTCCTCCACCACCACCATGTCCTCCACCACCACCATGTCCTCCACCACCACCACGTCCATCACCATGTCCACCACCACCACCACGTCCACCACCACTTCCACCACCACATCCACCACCACATCCACCACCACATCCACCACCACATCCACCACATCCACCACCACATCCACCACCACATCCACCACCACATCCACCACCACATCCACCACCTCCACCACCACATCCACCACCACATCCACCACCACATCCACCACCACATCCACCACCTCCACCACCACATCCACCACCTCCACCACATCCACCACCACCACCATGTCCACCATGTCCACCACCACGTCCTCTACCACCTCCACCATGTCCACCACCACATCCTCCACCTCCACCACGTCATCCACCTCCACCACGTCCTCCACCTCCACCACGTCCTCCACCTCCACCACGTCCTCCACCTCCACCACGTCCTCCACCTCCACCACGTCCTCCACCTCCACCACGTCCTCCACCTCCGTCCTCCACCACCACCACGTCCTCCACCTCCACCACGTCCCCCACCTCCACCACGTCCACCACCACCACCACAACCACGTCCTCCACCACCACCACAACCACGTCCAACACCACCACGTCCACCACCACCACCACCACTACGGCCACCACCACCACCACGTCGACCACCAACACCACCACCACCACCACGTCCACCACGTCGTCCACCACCACCACATCCAACACCACCACCACCACCACGTCCAACACCACCACCACCACCACGTCCAACACCACCACCACCACCACGTCCAACACCACCACCACCACCACGTCCAACACCACCACCACCACCACGTCCAACACCACCACCACCACCACCACGTCCAACACCACCACCACCACCACCACGTCCAACACCACCACCACCACCACGTCCAACACCACCACCACCACGTCCAACACCACCACCACCACCACGTCCAACACCACCACCACCACCACGTCCAACACCACCACCACCACCACGTCCAACACCACCACCACGTCCAACACCACCACCACCACGTCCAACACCACCACCACCACGTCCAACACCACCTCCACCACGTCCACCTCCACCACGTCCACCTCCACCACGTCCACCTCCACCACGTCCACCTCCACCACGTCCACCTCCACCACGTCCACCTCCACCACGTCCACCACGTCCACCTCCACCACGTCCACCTCCACCACGTCCACCTCCACCACGTCCACCTCCACCACGTCCACCTCCACCACGTCCACCTCCACCACGTCCACCTCCACCACGTCCACCTCCACCACGTCCACCTCCACCACGTCCACCTCCACCACGTCCACCTCCACCACGTCCACCTCCACCACGTCCACCTCCACCACCACGTCCACCACCACCACCACGTCCACCACCACCACCACGTCCACCACCACCACCACGTCCACCTCCACCACCACGTCCACCTCCACCACCACGTCCACCTCCACCACCACGTCCACCTCCACCACCACGTCCACCTCCACCACCACGTCCACCTCCACCACCACGTCCACCACCACCACCACGTCCACCACCACCACCACCACCACCACCACCACGTCCACCACCACCACCACGTCCACCACCACCACCACCACCACCACCACCACGTCCACCACCACCACGTCCACCACCACCACCACCATGTCCACCACCATGTCCACCACCATGTCCACCACCATGTCCACCACCATGTCCACCACCACCATGTCCACCACCACCATGTCCACCACCATGTCCACCACCACCATGTCCACCACCACCATGTCCACCACCACCACCACCATGTCCACCACCATGTCCACCACCACCATGTCCACCACCACCACCACCATGTCCACCACCACCACCACCACCATGTCCACCACCACCACCACCACCACGTCCACCACCACCACCACCACCACGTCCACCACCACCACGTCCACCACCACCACGTCCACCACCACCACGTCCACCACCACCACCACCACGTCCACCACCACCACCACCACGTCCACCACCACCACCACCACCACGTCCACCACCACCACGTCCACCACCACGTTCACCACCACATCCACCACCACGTCCACCACCACGTCCACCACCACGTCCACCACCACGTCCACCACCACGTCCACCACCACGTCCACCACCACGTCCACCACCACGTCCACCACCACGTCCACCACCACGTCCACCACCACGTCCACTACCACGTCCACCACCACGTCCACCACCACGTCCACCACCACGTCCACCACCACGACGTCCACCACCATCACCACCACCACCACGTCCACCACCACCACCACGTCCACCACCACCACCACGTCCACCACCACCACCACGTCCACCACCACGTCCACCACCACCACCACGTCCACCACCACGTCCACTACCACGTCCACCACCACGACGTCCACCACCACGACGTCCACCACCACCACTACGACGTCCACCACCACCACCACGACGTCCACCACCACCACCACCACGTCCACCACCACCACAACGTCCACCACCATCACAACGTCCACCACCACCACAACGTCCACCACCACCACAACGTCCACCACCACCACAACGTCCACCACCACCACAATGTCCACCACCACCACATCCACCACCACCACCACCACAATGTCCACCACCACCACATCCACCACCACCACCACGTCCATGTCCATGTCCACCACCACCACCACCACGTCCACCACCACCACCACATCCACCATGTCCACCACAACCACCATGTCCACCACAACCACCATGTCCACCACAACCACCATGTCCACCACCACGTCCACCACCAACACCATGTCCTCCACGTCCACCACCACCACCACGTCTACCAAGTCCACCACCACCACCACATCCTCCACCACCACATCCTCCACCACCACCACCATAACATCCACCACCATCACGTCTACCACCACCACCACCACGTCACCCACCTCCACGTCACCCACCACCACGTCACCCACCTCCCCGTCATCCACCTCCACCACGTCATCCACCTCCACCACGTCATCCACCTCCACCACGTCATCCACCTCCACCATGTCATCCACCTCCACCACGTCATCCACCTCCACCACGTCATCCACCTCCACCACGTCATCCACATCCACCACATCCACGTCCACCACGACCACGTCCACCATGTCCACCACCACGTCCACCTCCTCCTCCTCCACCACGTCCTTCACCTCCACCACATCCTGCACCTCCACCACGTCCTGCACCTCCACCACGTCCTGCACCTCCACCACATCCTGCACCTCCACCACGTCCTGCACCTCCACCACGTCCTGCACCTCCACCTCCACCACGTCCTCCACCTCCACCACGTCCTCCACCTCCACCATGTCCTCCACCTCCACCATGTCCTCCTACTCATGCTCCACCTCCACCACGTCCTCCACCACCTCCACCACGTCCTCCACCACCTCCACCGTGTCCACCACCACCACCACGTCCACCACCTCCACCATCTCCACCATGTCCTCCACCACCTCCACCATCTCCACCATGTCCTCCACCACCTCCACCATCTCCACCATGTCCACCACCACCTCCACCACCATATCCTCTTCTACCACAAAGTCCACCTCCACCACCAAGTCCACCTCCACCACGTCATCCACCTCCACCACGTCATCCACCTCCACCACGTCATCCACCTCCACCACGTCATCCACCTCCACCATGTCATCCACCTCCACCACGTCATCCACCTCCACCACGTCATCCACCTCCACCACGTCATCCACCTCCACCACGTCATCCACTTCCACCACGTCATCCACCTCCACCACGTCATCCACCTCCACCACGTCATCCACCTCCACCACGTCATCCACCTCCACCACGTCATCCACCTCCACCACGTCATCCACCTCCACCACGTCATCCACCTCCACCACGTCATCCACCTCCACCACGTCATCCACCTCCACCACGTCATCCACCTCCACCACATCATCCACCTCCACCATGTCCTCCACCACGTCCTCCACCACCATGTCCTCCACCACCACCACCATGTCCTCCACCACATCCTCCACCACCACCACCATGTCCTCCACCACCACCACCACCACCATGTCCTCCACCACCATGTCCTCCACCACCACCATGTCCTCCACCACCACCATGTCCTCCACCACCACCATGTCCTCCACCACCACCATGTCCTCCACCACCACCATGTCCTCCACCACCACCACGTCCATCACCACCACCACGTCCATCACCATGTCCACCACCACCACCACCACCACATCCACCACCACTTCCACCACCACATCCACCACCACATCCACCACCACATCCACCACCACATCCACCACCTCCACCACCACCGCATCCACCACCTCCACCACCACATCCACCACCTCCACCACATCCACCACCACCACCATGTCCACCATGTCCACCACCACGTCCTCTACCACCTCCACCATGTCCACCACCACATCCTCCACCTCCACCACGTCATCCACCTCCACCACGTCCTCCACCTCCACCACGTCCTCCACCTCCACCACGTCCTCCACCTCCACCACGTCCTCCACCTCCACCACGTCCTCCACCTCCACCACGTCCCCCACCTCCACCACCACCACGTCCTCCACCACCACCACAACCACGTCCAACACCACCACCACGTCCACCACCACGTCCACCACCACGACCACCACTACGGCCACCACCACCACCACGGCCACCACCACCACGGCCACCACCACCACAGCCACCACCACCACGTCCACCACGTCCACCACCACCACGTCCACCACCACCACGTCCACCACCACCACGTCCACCACCACCACGTCCACATCCTCTACCACTACCACCACCACGTCCACCACCACCACGTCCACCACCACGTCCACCACCACCACGTCCACCACCACCACGTCCACCACGTCCACCACCACCACCACGTCCACCACCACCACCACGTCCACCACCACCACCACGTCCACCACCACCACGTCCACCACCACCACGTCCACCACCACCACGTCCACCACCACCACGTCCACCACCACCACGTCCACCACCACCACGTCCACCACCACCACGTCCACCACCACCACGTCCACCACCACCACGTCCACCACCACCACGTCCACCACCACCACGTCGCCCACCACCACCACGTCGCCCACCACCACCACCACGTCGCCCACCACCACCACCACGTCGCCCACCACCACCACGTCGCCCACCACCACCACCACGTCGCCCACCACCACGTCGCCCACCACCACGTCGCCCACCACCACGTCGCCCACCACCACCACCACGTCGCCCACCACCACCACCACGTCGCCCACCACCACCACCACGTCGCCCACCACCACCACCACGTCGCCCACCACCACCACGTCACCCACCACCACCACCACGTCGTCGTCCACCACCACCACCACCACCACCACGTCGTCCACCACCACGTCGTCCACCTCCACCACGTCCACCTCCACCACGTCCACCTCCACCACGTCCACCTCCACCACGTCCATCTCCACCACGTCCATCTCCACCACATCCACCTCCACCACGTCCACCTCCACCACGTCCACCTCCACCACGCCCACCACCACAACGTCCACCACCACCACGTCCACCACCACCACGTCCACCACCACCACCACGTCCACCACCACCACCACGTCCACCACCACCACCACGTCCACCACCACCACGTCCGCCACCACCACATCCGCCACCACCACCACGTCCACCACCACCTCCACCATGTCCACCACCACCTACACCACGTCCACCATGTCCACCACCACCACCACCACCACCACCTCCACCACATCCGCCACCACATCCGCCACCACCTCCACCACCATGTCCACCACCACCTCCACCACCATGTCCACCACCACCTCCACCACCATGTCCACCACCACCTCCACCACCATGTCCACCACCACCACAACGTCCAATACCACCACCACAATGTCCATCACCACCACAACGTCCACCACCACCACCACAACGTCCACCACCACCACCACAACGTCCACCACCACCACCACAACGTCCACCACCACCACCACAACGTCCACCACCACCACCACAACGTCCACCACCACCACCACAACGTCCACCACCACCACCACAACGTCCACCACCACCACCACAACGTCCAATACCACCACCACAATGTCCATCACCACCACAACGTCCACCACCACCACCACAACGTCCACCACCACCACCACAACGTCCACCACCACCACCACAACGTCCACCACCACCACCACAACGTCCACCACCACCACCACAACGTCCACCACCACCACCACAACGTCCACCACCACCACCACAACGTCCACCACCACCACCACAACGTCCACCACCACCACCACAACGTCCACCACCACCACCACTTCCACCACCACCACCACTTCCACCACCACCACCACTTCCACCACCACGTCCACCACCACGTCCACCACCACCACCACCACGTCCACCACCACCACCACCACGTCCACCACCACCACTTCCACCACCACCACCACGACGTCCACCACGTCCACGACCACCACCACGTCCACCACCACCACGTCCACCACCACCACGTCCACCACCACCACGTCCACCACCACCACGTCCACCACCACCACGTCCACCACCACCACGTCCACCACCACCACGTCCACCACCACCACGTCCACCACCACCACGTCCACCACCACCACGTCCACCACCACCACCACCACCACCACCACCACCACCACCACCACCACCACGTCCACCACCACCACCACCATGTCCACCACCACCACCACGTCCACCACCACCACCACGTCCACCACCACCTCCACCATGTCCACCACCACCTCCACCATGTCCACCACCACCTCCACCATGTCCACCACCATGTCCACCACCACCATATCCACCACAACGTCCACCACCACAACGTCCACCACCACAACGTCCACCACCACAACGTCCACCACCACAACGTCCACCACCACAACGTCCACCACCACAACGTCCACCACCACAACGTCCACCACCACAACATCCACCACCACCACCACAACGTCCACCACCACAACGTCCACCACCACCACAACGTCCACCACCACCACAACGTCCACCACCACCACAACGTCCACCACCACCACAACGTCCACCACCACCACAACGTCCACCACCACCACAACGTCCACCACCACGACGTCCACCACCACCACGACGTCCACCACCACCACGACGTCCACCACCACCACGACGTCCACCACCACCACCACGACCACCACCACCACCACCATGTCCACCACCACCACCACCATGTCCACCACCACCTCCACCATGTCCACCACCACCTCCACCATGTCCACCACCACCTCCACCTCCACCATGTCCACCACCATGTCCACCACCACCACCATGTCCACCACCACCACGACGTCCACCACCACCACGACGTCCACCACCACCACGACGTCCACCACCACCACGACGTCCACCACCACCACGACGTCCACCACCACCACCACGTCCACCACCACCACCACGTCCACCACCACCACGACGTCCACCACCACCACCACCTCCACCATGTCCACCACCACCTCCACCATGTCCACCACCACCTCCACCATGTCCACCACCACCACCATGTCCACCACCACCACCATATCCACCACCACCACCATGTCCACCACCACCACGTCCACCACCACAACGTCCACCACCACAACGTCCACCACCACAACGTCCACCACCACAACGTCCACCACCACAACGTCCACCACCACAACGTCCACCACCACAACGTCCACCACCACAACGTCCACCACCACAACGTCCACCACCACAACGTCCACCACCACAACGTCCACCACCACAACGTCCACCACCACGACGTCCACCACCACCACGACGTCCACCACCACCACGACGTCCACCACCACCACGACGTCCACCACCACCACGACGTCCACCACCACCACGACGTCCACCACCACCACGACGTCCACCACCACCACGACGTCCACCGCCACCACCACGACGTCCACCGCCACCACCACGACGTCCACCGCCACCACCACGACGTCCACCGCCACCACCACGACGTCCACCGCCACCACCACGACGTCCACCGCCACCACCACGACGTCCACCGCCACCACGACGTCCACCACCACCACCACGACGTCCACCGCCACCACGACGTCCACCACCACGTCCACCACCACGTCCACCGCCACGTCCACCGCCACCACCACCACGTCCACCACCACATCCACCATGTCCACCACCACCTCCACCACGTCCACCACCACCTCCACCACGTCCACCACCACCTCCACCACGTCCACCACCATGTCTACCACCACCACGTCCACCACCACCACCACGTCCACCACCACCACCACCACCTCCACCACCACCACCACCACCACCTCCACCACCACGTCCACCACCACGTCCAACACCACCACCACCACGTCCAACACCACCACCACCACCACATCCAACACCACCACCACGTCCAACACCACCACCACCACGTCCAACACCACCACCACCACGTCCAACACCACCACCACCACGTCCAACACCACCACCACCACGTCCAACACCACCACCACCACGTCCAACACCACCACCACCACGTCCAACACCACCTCCACCACGTCCACCTCCACCACGTCCACCTCCACCACGTCCACCTCCACCACGTCCACCTCCACCACGTCCACCTCCACCACGTCCACCTCCACCACGTCCACCTCCACCACGTCCACCTCCACCACGTCCACCTCCACCACCACGTCCACCTCCACCACCACGTCCACCTCCACCACCACGTCCACCTCCACCACCACGTCCACCTCCACCACCACGTCCACCTCCACCACCACGTCCACCACCACCACCACGTCCACCACCACCACCACCACCACCACCACCACGTCCACCACCACCACCACGTCCACCACCACCACCACGTCCACCACCACCACCACGTCCACCACCATGTCCACCACCATGTCCACCACCACCATGTCCACCACCACCACCACCATGTCCACCACCACCACCACCACCACGTCCACCACCACCACGTCCACCACCACCACCACGTCCACCACCACCACGTCCACCACCACCACGTCCACCACCACCACGTCCACCACCACCACCACGTCCACCACCACCACCACCATGTCCACCACCACCACCACCATGTCCACCACCACCACCACGTCCACCACCACCACCACGTCCACCACCACCACCACGTCCACCACCACCACACGTCTACCACCACCACCACCACACGTCTACCACCACCACCACCACCACGTCCACCACCACGTTCACCACCACGTCCACCACCACGTCCACCACCACGTCCACCACCACGTCCACCACCACGTCCACCACCACGTCCACCACCACGTCCACCACCACGTCCACCACCACGTCCACCACCACGTCCACCACCACGTCCACCACCACGTCCACCACCACGACGTCCACCACCACGACGACCACCACCACGACGACCACCACCACCACCACCACCACCACGTCCACCACCACCACCACGTCCACCACCACCACCACGTCCACCACGTCCACCACCACGTCCACCACCACGTCCACCACCACGTCCACCACCACGTCCACCACCACGTCCACCACCACCACCACCACGTCCACCACCACCACGTCCACCACGTCCACCACCACGTCCACCACGTCCACCACGTCCACGTCCACCACCACCACGTCCACCACCACCACAACGTCCACCACCACCACAACGTCCACCACCACCACCACGTCCACCACCACCACCACGTCCACCACCACCACCACGTCCACCACCACCACCACATCCACCACCACCACCACGTCCACCACCACCACATCCACCACCACCACGTCCACCACCACCACATCCACCACCACCACGTCCACCACGTCCACCACCACGTCCACCACGTCCACCACCATGTCCACCACCACCTCCACCACCACGTCCACCACCACCACGTCCACCACCACCACCACGTCCACCACCACCACAACGTCCACCACCACCACCACAACGTCCACCACCACCACCACAACGTCCACCACCACCACCACAACGTCCACCACCACCACCACAACGTCCACCACCACCACCACAACGTCCACCACCACCACCACAACGTCCACCACCACCACCACAACGTCCACCACCACCACCACCACCACCACCACAACGTCCACCACCACCACCACAACGTCCACCACCACCACCACAACGTCCACCACCACCACCACGACGTCCACCACCACCACCACCACGACGTCCACCACCACCACCACGACGTCCACCACCACCACCACGACGTCCACCACCACCACCACGACGTCCACCACCACCACCACGACGTCCACCACCACCACAACGTCCACCACCACCACAATGTCCACCACCACCACAACGTCCACCACCATCACAACGTCCACCACCACCACAACGTCCACCACCACCACAACGTCCACCACCACCACCACGTCCACCACCACCACCATGTCCACCACCACCACCACCACCACCACGACCACCACCACCACGTCCACCACCACCACCACGTCCACCACCACCACCACCACGTCCACCACCACCACCACGTCCACCACCACCACCACGTCAACCACCACCACGTCCACCACCACCACGTCCACCACCACCACGTCCACCACCACCACCACGTCCACCACCACCACCACGTCCACCACCACCACCACGTCCACCACCACCACCACGTCCACCACCACCACCACGTCCACCACCACCACCACGTCCACCACCACCACCACGTCCACCACCACGTCCACCACCACTACCACGTCCACCACCACGTCCACCACCACGTCCACCACCACGTCCACCACCACCACCACGTCCACCACCACCACCACCACGTCCACCACCACGTCCACCACGTCCACCACCACGTCCACCACCACCACCACGTCCACCACCACCACCACGTCCACCACCACCACCACGTCCACCACCACGTCCACCATGTTCACCACCACATCCACCACGTCCACCATGTCCACCACCACCTCCACCACCTCCACCATGTCCACCACCACCTCCACCACGTCCACCACCACCTCCACCACGTCCACCACCACCATATCCACCACCACGACCACCACCACCACGTCCACCACCACCACCACCACGTCCACCACCACCACCATGGCATCCACCACCACCACCACGACATCCACCACCACCACCACGACGTCCGCCACCACCACCACCACGACGTCCGCCACCACCACCATGTCCACCACCACCACCACGTCCACCACCACCACCACGTCCACCACCACCACCATGTCCACCACCACCACCACGTCCACCACCACCACCACGTCCACCACCACATCCACCATGTCCACCATGTTCACCACCACATCCACCACGTCCACCACGTCCACCACGTCCACCATGTCCACCACCACCTCCACCATGTCCACCACCACCTCCACCACGTCCACCACCACCTCCACCACGTCCACCACCACCATATCCACCACCACCACGTCCACCACCACCACCACCACCACCTCTACCATGTCCACCACCACCTCCACCATGTCCACCACCACCTCCACCACCATGTCCACCACCACCACCTCCACCACCACGTCCACCACCACCACCTCCACCACCATGTCCACCACCATGTCCACCACCACGTCCACCACCACCACCTCCACCACCATGTCCACCACCACGTCCACCACCACCACCTCCACCACCTCCACCACCACCTCCACCACCACCTCCACCACAACGTCCACCACCACCACAACGTCCACCACCACCACAACGTCCACCACCACCACAACGTCCACCACCACCACAACGTCCACCACCACCACAACGTCCACCACCACCACAACGTCCACCACCACCACAACGTCCACCACCACCACATCGTCCACCACCACCACATCGTCCACCACCACCACAACGTCCACCACCACCACAACGTCCACCACCACCACAACGTCCACCACCACCACAACGTCCACCACCACCACAACGTCCACCACCACCACATCGTCCACCACCACCACATCGTCCACCACCACCACATCGTCCACCACCACCACGTCCACCACCACCACCACGTCCACCACCACCACCATGTCCACCACCACCACCATGTCCACCACCACCACCATGTCCATCACCACCACCACCACCACGTCCACCACCACCACCACGTCCACCACCTCCACCACCACGTCCACCACCACCTCCACCACCATGTCCACCACCACCTCCACCACCATGTCCACCACCACCTCCACCACCATGTCCACCACCACCTCCACCACCTCCACCACCATGTCTACCACCTCTACCACCTCCACCACCATGTCTACCACGTCCACCACCACAACGTCCACCACCACAACGTCCACCACCACAACGTCCACCACCACAACGTCCACCACCACAACGTCCACCACCACAACGTCCACCACCACAACGTCCACCACCACAACGTCCACCACCACAACGTCCACCACCACAACGTCCACCACAACGTCCACCACGTCCACCACCATGTCCACCACCACCACGTCCACCACCACCACCACGTCCACCACCACCACCACCACGTCCACCACCACCACCACCACCACGTCCACCACCACCTCCACCTCCACCTCCACCACCACCACCATGTCCACCACCACGTCCACCACCATGACGTCCACCACCACGACGTCCACCACCACCACTACGACGTCCACCACCACCATGTCCACCACCACCACGTCCACCACCACCACGTCCACCACCACCACCACCACCACCACCACCACCACCACCACGTCCATCACCACCACGTCCACCACCACCACCACCAACACCACGTCCACCACCACCACAACGTCCACCACCACCACAACGTCCACCACCACCACAACGTCCACCACCACCACAACGTCCACCACCACCACAACGTCCACCACCACCACAACGTCCACCACCACCACAACGTCCACCACCACCACAACGTCCACCACCACCACAACGTCCACCACCACCACAACGTCCACCACCACCACAACGTCCACCACCACCACAACGTCCACCACCACAACGTCCACCACCACAACATCCACCACCACAACGTCCACCACCACCACCACAACATCCACCACCACGTCCACCACCACCACGTCCACCACCACCACGTCCACCACCACCACGTCAACCACCACGTCAACCACCACATCCACCACCACCACCACATCCACCACCACCACCACATCCACCACCACCACGTCCACCACCACCACCACGTCCACCACCACGTCCACCACCACCACGTCCACCACCACCACCACGTCCACCACCACCACAACGTCCACCACCACCACAATGTCCACCACCACCACAACGTCCACCACAACGTCCACCACCACCACAACGTCCACCACCACCACCACGTCCACCACCACCACCACGTCCACCACCACCACCACGTCCACCACCACCATGTCCTCCATCACTACCACGATATCCACCACCATGTCCACCACCACCTCCACATCCTCTTCCACCACCACAACGTCCACCACCACCACAACGTCCACCACCACCACAACGTCCACCACCACCACAACGTCCACCACCACCACCACATCCACCACCACCACCACATCCACCACCACCACCACGTCCACCACCACCACCACGTCCACCACCACCACCACGTCCACCACCACCACCACGTCCACCACCACCACCATGTCCACCACCACCACCACATCCACCATCAAGTCCACCACCTCCACCTTGTCCACCACCACCACGTCCACCACCATGTCCTCCACCACCACCACCACCACGTCCACCACCATGTCCTCCACCACCACCACCACGTCCTCCACCACGTCCTCCACCTCCACCACGTCCTCCACCTCCACCACGTCCAGCACCACCATGTCCTAACCCACCATGACGTCTACCACCACCACGACGTCCACCACCACCACCACGACGTCCACCACCACCACCACCACCACGACGTCCACCACCACCACCACCACGACGTCCACCACCACCACCACCACCACGACGTCCACCACCACCACCACGATGTCCACCACCACCACGACGTCCACCACCACCACGATGTCCACCACCACCATGACGTCCACCACCACCATGACGTCCACCACCACGACGTCCACCACCACCACGACGTCCACCACCACCACCACGACGTCCACCACCACCACCACGACGTCCACCACCACCACGACGTCCACCACCACCACCACGACGTCCACCACCACCACCACGACGTCCACCACCACCACCACGACGTCCACCACCACCACCACGACGTCCACCACCATGACGTCCACCACCACGACGTCCACCACCACGACGTCCACCACCACCACCACCACGACGTCCACCACCACGACGTCCACCACCACCACGACGTCCACCACCACCACGACGTCCACCACCACCACGACGTCCACCACCACCACGACGTCCACCACCACCACGACGTCCACCACCACCACGACGTCCACCACCACCACCACGACGTCCACCACCACCACGACGTCCACCACCACCACGACGTCCAGCACCACCACGACGTCCACCACCACCACCACCACCACGACGTCCACCACCACCACCACCACGACGTCCACCACCACGACGTCCACCACCACCACCACGACGTCCACCACCACCACGATGTCCACCACCACCACGACGTCCACCACCACCACAACGTCCAATACCACCACCACAATGTCCATCACCACCACAACGTCCACCACCACCACCACAACGTCCACCACCACCACCACAACGTCCACCACCACCACCACAACGTCCACCACCACCACCACAACGTCCACCACCACCACCACAACGTCCACCACCACCACCACAACGTCCAATACCACCACCACAATGTCCATCACCACCACAACGTCCACCACCACCACCACAACGTCCACCACCACCACCACAACGTCCACCACCACCACCACAACGTCCACCACCACCACCACAACGTCCACCACCACCACAACGTCCACCACCACCACCACAACGTCCACCACCACAACGTCCACCACCACCACCACAACGTCCACCACCACCACCACAACGTCCACCACCACCACCACAACGTCCACCACCACCACCACGTCCACCACCACCACCACGTCCACCACCACCACCACTTCCACCACCACCACCACTTCCACCACCACCACCACTTCCACCACCACGTCCACCACCACGTCCACCACCACCACCACCACGTCCACCACCACCACCACGACGTCCACCACCACCACCACGACGTCCACCACCACCACCACGACGTCCACCACCACCACCACCACCACGACGTCCACCACCACCACCACCACGTCCACCACCACCACGACGTCCACCACCACCACGATGTCCACCACCACCATGACGTCCACCACCACCATGACGTCCACCACCACGACGTCCACCACCACCACGACGTCCACCACCACCACCACGACGTCCACCACCACCACCACGTCCACCACCACCACCACGACGTCCACCACCACCACCACGACGTCCACCACCACCACCACGACGTCCACCACCACGACGTCCACCACCACCACCACGACGTCCACCACCATGACGTCCACCACCACGACGTCCACCACCACGACGTCCACCACCACCACCACCACGACGTCCACCACCACGACGTCCACCACCACCACGACGTCCACCACCACCACGACGTCCACCACCACCACCACCACGACATCCACCACCACGACGTCCACCACCACCACGACGTCCACCACCACCACCACGACGTCCACCACCACCACGACGTCCACCACCACCACCACGACGTCCACCACCACCACGACGTCCACCACCACCACGACGTCCACCACCACCACGACGTCCACCACCACCACCACCACCACCACCACGACGTCCACCACCACCACCACCACCACGACGTCCACCACCACGACGTCCACCACCACCACCACGACGTCCACCACCACCACGACGTCCACCACCACCACGACGTCCACCACCACCACCACGACGTCCACCACCACCACCACGACGTCCACCACCACCACGACATCCACCACCACCACGACGTCCACCACCACCACGACGTCCACCACCACCACCACCACGACGTCCACCACCACCACCACCACCACCACGACGTCCACCACCACCACCACCACCACGACGACGTCCACCACCACGACGTCCACCACCACCACCACGACGTCCACCACCACCACCACGACGTCCACCACCACCACCATGACATCCACCACCACCACCACGACATCCACCACCACCACCACGACGTCCGCCACCACCACCACCACGACGTCCGCCACCACCACCACCACCACGTCCGCCACCACCACCACGACGTCCGCCACCACCACCACGACGTCCGCCACCACCACCACGACGTCCGCCACCACCACCACGACGTCCGCCACCACCACCACGACGTCCGCCACCACCACCACGACGTCCGCCACCACCACCACGACGTCCGCCACCACCACCACGACGTCCGCCACCACCACCACCACGACGTCCGCCACCACCACCACCACGTCCGCCACCACCACCACGACGTCCACCACCACCACCACGACGTCCACCACCACCACCACGTCCACCACCACGTCCACCACCACCACGTCCACCACCACATCCACCATGTCCACCATGTCCACCACCACCTCCACCATGTCCACCACCACGTCCACCACCACCTCCACCATGTCCACCACCACGTCCTCCACCACCTCCACCACCACCACGTCCACCACCACCACCACCACGTCCACCACCACCACCACGTCCACCACCACCACCACCACCACCACCACCACGTCCACCACCACATCCGCCACCACCACGTCCACCACCACCTCCACCACCACCTCCACCACCACCTCCACCACCATGTCCACCACCACCTCCACCACCACCTCCACCACGTCCACCACCACCTCCACCACGTCCACCACCACCATATCCACCACCACGACCACCACCACCACGTCCACCACCACCACCATGTCCACCACCACCACCACGTCCACCACCACCACCATGTCCACCACCACCACCACGTCCACCACCACCACCACGTCCACCACCACATCCACCATGTCCACCATGTTCACCACCACATCCACCACGTCCACCACGTCCACCATGTCCACCACCACCTCCACCATGTCCACCACCACCTCCACCACGTCCACCACCACCTCCACCACGTCCACCACCACCATATCCACCACCACCACGTCCACCACCACCACCACCACCACCTCTACCATGTCCACCACCACCTCCACCATGTCCACCACCACCTCCACCACCATGTCCACCACCACCACCTCCACCACCACGTCCACCACCACCACCTCCACCACCATGTCCACCACCATGTCCACCACCACGTCCACCACCACCACCTCCACCACCATGTCCACCACCACGTCCACCACCACCACCTCCACCACCTCCACCACCACCTCCACCACCACCTCCACCACAACGTCCACCACCACCACAACGTCCACCACCACCACAACGTCCACCACCACCACAACGTCCACCACCACCACAACGTCCACCACCACCACAACGTCCACCACCACCACAACGTCCACCACCACCACATCGTCCACCACCACCACAACGTCCACCACCACCACAACGTCCACCACCACCACAACGTCCACCACCACCACAACGTCCACCACCACCACATCGTCCACCACCACCACAACGTCCACCACCACCACATCGTCCACCACCACCACATCGTCCACCACCACCACATCGTCCACCACCACCACGTCCACCACCACCACCACGTCCACCACCACCACCATGTCCACCACCACCACCATGTCCACCACCACCACCATGTCCATCACCACCACCACCACCACGTCCACCACCACCACCACGTCCACCACCTCCACCACCACGTCCACCACCACCTCCACCACCATGTCCACCACCACCTCCACCACCATGTCCACCACCACCTCCACCACCATGTCCACCACCACCTCCACCACCTCCACCACCATGTCTACCACCTCTACCACCTCCACCACCATGTCTACCACGTCCACCACCACAACGTCCACCACCACAACGTCCACCACCACAACGTCCACCACCACAACGTCCACCACCACAACGTCCACCACCACAACGTCCACCACCACAACGTCCACCACCACAACGTCCACCACCACAACGTCCACCACCACAACGTCCACCACAACGTCCACCACGTCCACCACCATGTCCACCACCACCACGTCCACCACCACCACCACGTCCACCACCACCACCACCACGTCCACCACCACCACCACCACCACGTCCACCACCACCTCCACCTCCACCTCCACCACCACCACCATGTCCACCACCACGTCCACCACCATGACGTCCACCACCACGACGTCCACCACCACCACTACGACGTCCACCACCACCATGTCCACCACCACCACGTCCACCACCACCACGTCCACCACCACCACCACCACCACCACCACCACCACCACCACCACGTCCATCACCACCACGTCCACCACCACCACCACCAACACCACGTCCACCACCACCACAACGTCCACCACCACCACAACGTCCACCACCACCACAACGTCCACCACCACCACAACGTCCACCACCACCACAACGTCCACCACCACCACAACGTCCACCACCACCACAACGTCCACCACCACCACAACGTCCACCACCACCACAACGTCCACCACCACCACAACGTCCACCACCACCACAACGTCCACCACCACAACGTCCACCACCACAACATCCACCACCACAACGTCCACCACCACCACCACAACGTCCACCACCACAACATCCACCACCACCACGTCCACCACCACCACGTCAACCACCACGTCAACCACCACATCCACCACCACCACCACATCCACCACCACCACCACATCCACCACCACCACGTCCACCACCACCACCACGTCCACCACCACGTCCACCACCACCACGTCCACCACCACCACCACGTCCACCACCACCACAACGTCCACCACCACCACAATGTCCACCACCACCACAACGTCCACCACAACGTCCACCACCACCACAACGTCCACCACCACCACCACGTCCACCACCACCACCACGTCCACCACCACCACCACGTCCACCACCACCATGTCCTCCATCACTACCACGATATCCACCACCATGTCCACCACCACCTCCACATCCTCTTCCACCACCACAACGTCCACCACCACCACAACGTCCACCACCACCACAACGTCCACCACCACCACAACGTCCACCACCACCACCACATCCACCACCACCACCACATCCACCACCACCACCACGTCCACCACCACCACCACGTCCACCACCACCACCACGTCCACCACCACCACCACGTCCACCACCACCACCATGTCCACCACCACCACCACATCCACCATCAAGTCCACCACCTCCACCTTGTCCACCACCACCACGTCCACCACCATGTCCTCCACCACCACCACCACCACGTCCACCACCATGTCCTCCACCACCACCACCACGTCCTCCACCACGTCCTCCACCTCCACCACGTCCTCCACCTCCACCACGTCCAGCACCACCATGTCCTAACCCACCATGACGTCTACCACCACCACGACGTCCACCACCACCACCACGACGTCCACCACCACCACCACCACCACGACGTCCACCACCACCACCACCACGACGTCCACCACCACCACCACCACCACCACGACGTCCACCACCACCACCACGATGTCCACCACCACCACGACGTCCACCACCACCACGATGTCCACCACCACCATGACGTCCACCACCACCATGACGTCCACCACCACGACGTCCACCACCACCACGACGTCCACCACCACCACCACGACGTCCACCACCACCACGACGTCCACCACCACCACCACGACGTCCACCACCACCACCACGACGTCCACCACCACCACCACGACGTCCACCACCACCACCACGACGTCCACCACCATGACGTCCACCACCACGACGTCCACCACCACGACGTCCACCACCACCACCACCACGACGTCCACCACCACGACGTCCACCACCACCACGACGTCCACCACCACCACGACGTCCACCACCACCACGACGTCCACCACCACCACGACGTCCACCACCACCACGACGTCCACCACCACCACCACGACGTCCACCACCACCACGACGTCCACCACCACCACGACGTCCAGCACCACCACGACGTCCACCACCACCACCACCACCACGACGTCCACCACCACCACCACCACGACGTCCACCACCACGACGTCCACCACCACCACCACGACGTCCACCACCACCACGATGTCCACCACCACCACGACGTCCACCACCACCACAACGTCCAATACCACCACCACAATGTCCATCACCACCACAACGTCCACCACCACCACCACAACGTCCACCACCACCACCACAACGTCCACCACCACCACCACAACGTCCACCACCACCACCACAACGTCCACCACCACCACCACAACGTCCACCACCACCACCACAACGTCCAATACCACCACCACAATGTCCATCACCACCACAACGTCCACCACCACCACCACAACGTCCACCACCACCACCACAACGTCCACCACCACCACCACAACGTCCACCACCACCACAACGTCCACCACCACCACCACAACGTCCACCACCACAACGTCCACCACCACCACCACAACGTCCACCACCACCACCACAACGTCCACCACCACCACCACAACGTCCACCACCACCACCACGTCCACCACCACCACCACGTCCACCACCACCACCACTTCCACCACCACCACCACTTCCACCACCACCACCACTTCCACCACCACGTCCACCACCACGTCCACCACCACCACCACCACGTCCACCACCACCACCACGACGTCCACCACCACCACCACGACGTCCACCACCACCACCACCACCACGACGTCCACCACCACCACCACGACGTCCACCACCACCACGACGTCCACCACCACCACGATGTCCACCACCACCATGACGTCCACCACCACCATGACGTCCACCACCACGACGTCCACCACCACCACGACGTCCACCACCACCACCACGACGTCCACCACCACCACCACGTCCACCACCACCACCACGACGTCCACCACCACCACCACGACGTCCACCACCACCACCACGACGTCCACCACCACCACCACGACGTCCACCACCACCACCACGACGTCCACCACCATGACGTCCACCACCACGACGTCCACCACCACGACGTCCACCACCACCACCACCACGACGTCCACCACCACGACGTCCACCACCACCACGACGTCCACCACCACCACGACGTCCACCACCACCACCACCACGACATCCACCACCACGACGTCCACCACCACCACGACGTCCACCACCACCACCACGACGTCCACCACCACCACGACGTCCACCACCACCACCACGACGTCCACCACCACCACGACGTCCACCACCACCACGACGTCCACCACCACCACGACGTCCACCACCACCACCACCACCACCACCACGACGTCCACCACCACCACCACCACCACGACGTCCACCACCACGACGTCCACCACCACCACCACGACGTCCACCACCACCACGACGTCCACCACCACCACGACGTCCACCACCACCACCACGACGTCCACCACCACCACCACGACGTCCACCACCACCACGACATCCACCACCACCACGACGTCCACCACCACCACGACGTCCACCACCACCACCACCACGACGTCCACCACCACCACCACCACGACGTCCACCACCACCACCACCACCACGACGACGTCCACCACCACGACGTCCACCACCACCACCACGACGTCCACCACCACCACCACGACGTCCACCACCACCACCATGACATCCACCACCACCACCACGACATCCACCACCACCACCACGACGTCCGCCACCACCACCACCACGACGTCCGCCACCACCACCACCACCACGTCCGCCACCACCACCACGACGTCCGCCACCACCACCACGACGTCCGCCACCACCACCACGACGTCCGCCACCACCACCACGACGTCCGCCACCACCACCACGACGTCCGCCACCACCACCACGACGTCCGCCACCACCACCACGACGTCCGCCACCACCACCACGACGTCCGCCACCACCACCACCACGACGTCCGCCACCACCACCACCACGTCCGCCACCACCACCACGACGTCCACCACCACCACCACGACGTCCACCACCACCACCACGTCCACCACCACGTCCACCACCACCACGTCCACCACCACATCCACCATGTCCACCATGTCCACCACCACCTCCACCATGTCCACCACCACGTCCACCACCACCTCCACCATGTCCACCACCACGTCCTCCACCACCTCCACCACCACCACGTCCACCACCACCACCACCACGTCCACCACCACCACCACGTCCACCACCACCACCACCACCACCACCACCACGTCCACCACCACATCCGCCACCACCACGTCCACCACCACCTCCACCACCACCTCCACCACCACCTCCACCACCATGTCCACCACCACCTCCACCACCACCTCCACCACCATGTCCACCACCACCATGTCCACCACCACCACCACCACCACGACGTCCACCACCACCACCACGACATCCACCACCACCACCACCACGACGTCCACCACCACCACCACCACGACGTCCACCACCACCACCACCACGACGTCCACCACCACCACCACCACGACGTCCACCACCACCACCACCACGACGTCCACCACCATCACCACGACGTCCACCACCACGACATCCACCACCACCACGACGTCCACCACCACCACAACGTCCACCACCACCACAACGTCCACCACCACCACAACGTCCACCACCACCACAACGTCCATGTCCATGTCCACCACCACCACCACCACCACGTCCACCACCACCACCACCACATCCACATCCACCATGTCCACCACAACCACCACGTCCACCACCACCAACACCATGTCCTCCACGTCCACCACCACCACCACGTCTACCAAGTCCACCACCACCACCACATCCTCCACCACCACCACCACATCCTCCACCACCACCACCACCACAACATCCACCACCATCACGTCTACCACCACCACCACCACGTCCACGTCTACCACCACCACCACCACGTCACCCACCTCCACGTCACCCACCTCCACGTCATCCACCTCCCCGTCATCCACCTCCCCGTCATCCACCTTCACCACGTCATCCACCTCCACCACGTCATCCACCTCCACCACATCCACCTCCACCACATCCACCTCCACCACATCCACCTCCACCACATCCACGTCCACAACGACCACGTCCACAACGACCACGTCCACCACGTCCACGTCCACGTCCACCATGTCCACCACCACGTCCACCTCCTCCTCCTCCACCACGTCCTCACCACGTCCTTCACCTCCACCATGTTCTCCACCTCCACCACGTCCTCCACCTCCACCACGTCCTCCACCTCCACCACGTCCTCCACCTCCACCACGTCCTGCACCTCCACCACGTCCTGCACCTCCACCACGTCCTGCACCTCCACCACGTCCTCCTACTCATCCTCCACCTCCACCACGTCCTCCACCACCTCCACCATGTCCACCACCTCCACCACCACCACCATGTCCACCACCACCACCATGTCCACCACCTCCACCACTACCATGTCCACCACCACCACATCCACCACCACATCCACCACCACCACCACATCCACCACCACCACGTCCACCACCACCACGTCCACCACCACCACGTCCACCACCACATCCATCATGTCCACCACCACCTCCACCACGTCCACCACCACCATATCCACCACCACCAAATCCACCACATCGTCCACCACAATGTCCACCACCACCATATCCACCACCACCAAATCCACCACATCGTCCACCACAATGTCCACCACCACAACATCCAACTCCACCACCACCACCACAATGTCCACCTCCACCACCACAATGTCCACCACCACCACAATATCCACCACCACCACAACGTCCACCACCACATCCACCACCACCACAACGTCCACCACCACCACATCCACCACCACCACGTCCTCCATCGCTACCACGACACCCACCACCATGTCCTCCACCACCTCCACCATCTCCACCAAGTCCACCTCCACCACCAAGTCCACCTCCACCACCAAGTCCACCTCCACCACCAAGTCCACCTCCACCACGTCATCCACCTCCACCACGTCATCCACCTCCACCACGTCATCCACCTCCACCACGTCATCCACCTCCACCACGTCATCCACCTCCACCATGTCCTCCACCACATCCTCCACCACCATGTCCTCCACCACCACCACCATGTCCTCCACCACATCCTCCACCACCATGTCCTCCACCACCACCACCACCATGTCCTCCACCACCACCACCACCATGTCCTCCACCACCACCACCACCACCATGTCCTCCACCACCACCACCACCACCATGTCCTCCACCACCACCACCACCACCATGTCCTCCACCACCACCACCACCATGTCCACCACCACCACCACCACCACCATGTCCACCACCACCTCCACGTCGCCCACCACCACGTCGCCCACAACCACGTCGCCCACCACCACGTCGCCCACCACCACGTCGCCCACCACCACCACGTCGCCCACCACCACCACCACGTCGCCCACCACCACCACCACGTCGCCCACCACCACCACCACGTCGCCCACCACCACCACCACGTCGCCCACCACCACCACCACGTCACCCACCACCACCACCACGTCGTCGTCCACCACCACCACCACCACGTCGTCCACCACCACGTCGTCCACCTCCACCACGTCCACCTCCACCACGTCCACCTCCACCACGTCCACCTCCACCACGTCCACCTCCACCAAGTCCACCTCCACCAAGTCCACCTCCACCACGTCCACCTCCACCACGTCCACCTCCACCACGTCCACCTCCACCACGTCCACCTCCACCACGTCCACCTCCACCACGTCCACCTCCACCACGTCCACCTCCACCACGCCCACCACCACAACATCCACCACCACAACGTCCACCACCACCACGTCCACCACCACCACCACGTCCACCACCACCACCACGTCCACCACCACCACCACGTCCGCCACCACCACGTCCACCACGTCCGCCACCACCACATCCGCCACCACCACCACGTCCACCACCACCTCCACCATGTCCACCACCACCTCCACCACGTCCACCATGTCCACCACCACCACCACGTCCACCACCACCACCACCACCACCACCACCACGTCCACCGCCACCACCACCACCTCCACCACCACATCCGCCACCACCTCCACCACCATGTCCACCACCACCTCCACCACCATGTCCACCACCACCTCCACCACCATGTCCACCACCACCACAACGTCCAATACCACCACCACAACGTCCACCACCACCACCACAACGTCCACCACCACCACCACAACGTCCACCACCACCACCACAACGTCCACCACCACCACCACAACGTCCACCACCACCACCACAACGTCCACCACCACCACCACGTCCACCACCACCACCACCACGTCCACCACCACCACCACTTCCACCACCACCACCACCACTTCCACTACCACGTCCACCACCACCACCACCACCACCACGTCCACCACCACCACTTCCACCACCACGTCCACCACCACCACGTCCACCACCACCACGTCCACCACCACCACGTCCACCACCACCACGTCCACCACCACCACGTCCACCACCACCACGTCCACCACCACCACCACCATGTCCACCACCACCATGTCCACCACCACCACCACCATGTCCACCACCACCACCACCACCACCATGTCCACCACCACCACCACCACCATGTCCACCACCACCACCACCATGTCCACCACCACCACCACCATGTCCACCACCACCTCCACCATGTCCACCACCACCTCCACCATGTCCACCACCACCTCCACCATGTCCACCACCACCTCCACCATGTCCACCACCATGTCCACCACCACCATATCCACCACAACGTCCACCATCACAACGTCCACCACCACAACGTCCACCACCACAACGTCCACCACCACAACGTCCACCACCACAACGTCCACCACCACAACGTCCACCACCACAACGTCCACCACCACAACGTCCACCACCACAACGTCCACCACCACCACCACGTCCACCACCACAACGTCCACCACCACCACAACGTCCACCACCACGACGTCCACCACCACCACGACGTCCACCACCACCACGACGTCCACCACCACCACGACGTCCACCACCACCACGACGTCCACCACCACCACCACAACCACCACCACCACCACCATGTCCACCACCACCACCACCATGTCCACCACCACCTCCACCATGTCCACCACCACCTCCACCATGTCCACCACCACCTCCACCATGTCCACCACCATGTCCACCACCACCACGTCCACCACCACCACAACGTCCACCACCACGACGTCCACCACCACCATGACGTCCACCACCACCACGACGTCCACCACCACCACCACCATGTCCACCACCACCATGTCCACCACCACCTCCACCATGTCCACCACCACCTCCACCATGTCCACCACCACCTCCACCATGTCCACCACCATGTCCACCAATACCACCATGTCCACCACCACCATGTCCACCACCACCTCCACCATGTCCACCACCACCTCCACCACCACCTCCACCATGTCCACCACCACCTCCACCATGTCCACCACCATGTCCACCAATACCACCATGTCCACCACCACCACCATGTCCACCACCACCACCATATCCACCACATCGTCCACCACCACCACGTCCACCACCACCACCACGTCCACCACCACCACGTCCACCACCACCACGTCCACCACCACAACGTCCACCACCACAACGTCCACCACCACAACGTCCACCACCACAACGTCCACCACCACAACGTCCACCACCACAACGTCCACCACCACAACGTCCACCACCACAACGTCCACCACCACAACGTCCACCACCACAACGTCCACCACCACAACGTCCACCACCACAACGTCCACCACCACAACGTCCACCACCACAACGTCCACCACCACAACGTCCACCACCACAACGTCCACCACCACAACGTCCACCACCACCACGACGTCCACCACCACCACGACGTCCACCACCACCACGACGTCCACCACCACCACGACGTCCACCGCCACCACCACGACGTCCACCACCACGTCCACCACCACGTCCACCACCACGTCCACTGCCACCACCACGTCCGCCGCCACCACCACATCCGCCACCACCACCACGTCCACCACCACATCCACCACGTCCACCACCACCTCCACCACGTCCACCACCATGTCTACCACCACCACGTCCACCACCACCACCACGTCCACCACCACCACCACGTCCACCACCACCACCACCACCACCACCTCCACCACCACCACCTCCACCACCACCACCTCCACCACCACGTCCACCACCACCACCATGTCCACCACCACCACCACGTCCACCACCACCACCACGTCCACCACCACCACCACGTCCACCACCACCACCACGTCCACCACCACCACCACGTCCACCACCACCACCACGTCCACCACCACCACCACGTCCACCACCACCACCACGTCCACCACCACATCCACCATGTCCACCATGTCCACCACCACATCCACCATGTCCACCATGTCCACCACCACCTCCACCACGTCCACCACCACGTCCACCACCACGTCCACCACCAAGTCCACCACCACCACCACGTCCACCACCACCACCACGTCCACCACCACCACCACGTCCACCACCACCACCACGTCCACCACCACCACCACGTCCACCACCACCACCACGTCCACCACCACCACCACGTCCACCACCACCACCACGTCCACCACCACCACCACGTCCACCACCACCACCACGTCCACCACCACCACCACGTCCACCACCACGTCCACCACCACATCCACCATGTCCACCACCACGTCCACCACCACCTCCACCACGTCCACCACCACCACGTCCACCACCACCTCCACCACGTCCACCACCACCACCACCACCACCACGTCCACCACGTCCACCACCACTACGTCCACCACGTCCACCACCACCACCACGTCCACCACGTCCACCACCACCTCCACCACCACGTCCACCACCACCTCCACCACCACCACCACGTCCACCACCACCACAACGTCCACCACCACCACAACGTCCACCACCACCACAACGTCCACCACCACCACAACGTCCACCACCACCACAACGTCCACCACCACCACAACGTCCACCACCACCACAACGTCCACCACCACCACAACGTCCATGTCCACCACCACCTCCACCACCATGTCCACCACCACCTCCACCACCATGTCCACCACCACCTCCACCACCATGTCCACAACGTCCACCACCACAACGTCCACCACCACAACGTCCACCTCCACACCGTCCACCACCACAACGTCCACCACCACAACGTCCACCACCACAACGTCCACCACCACAACGTCCACCACCACAACGTCCACCACCACAACGTCCACCTCCACAACGTCCACCTCCACAACGTCCACCTCCACAACGTCCACCTCCACAACGTCCACCTCCACCACGTCCACCTCCACCACGTCCACCTCCACCACGTCCACCTCCACCACGTCCACCTCCACCACGTCCACCTCCACCACGTCCACCTCCACCACGTCCACCACCACCACGTCCACCACCACCACGTCCACCACCACCACGTCCACCACCACCACCACGTCCACCACCACCACCACCACGTCCACCACCACCACCACGTCCACCACCACCACCACGTCCACCACCACCACCACGTCCACCACCACCACCACGTCCACCACCACCACCACCACGTCCTCCATCACTACCACGACATCCACCACCATGTCCACCACCACCTCCACATCCTCTTCCACCACCACATCCTCCACCACCACCACATCCTCCACCACCACCACATCCTCCACCACCACCACATCCTCCACCACCACCACATCCTCCACCACCACCACAACGTCCACCACCACCACCACGTCCACCACCACCACCACGTCCACCACCACCACCACGTCCACCACCACCACCACGTCCACCTCCACCACCACGTCCACCTCCACCACCACGTCCACCTCCACCACCACGTCCACCTCCACCACCACGTCCACCTCCACCACGTCCACCTCCACCACCACGTCCACCTCCACCACGTCCACCTCCACCACGTCCACCTCTACCACGTCCACCTCCACCACGTCCACCTCCACCACGTCCACCTCCACCACGTCCACCTCCACCATGTCCACCTCCACCACGTCCACCACCTCCACCACGTCCACCACCACCACCACGTCCACCACCACCACCACCATCACCACGACGTCCACCACCACCACCACGTCCACCACCACCACCACGTCCACCACCACCACCACGTCCACCACCACCACGACCACCACCACCACCACCACGTCCACCACCACCACCATCACCACGACGTCCACCACCACCACCACGTCCACCACCACCACCACGTCCACCACCACCACCACGTCCACCACCACCACCACGTCCACCACCACCACCACCACCACCACGTCCACCACCACCACCACGTCCACCACCACCACCACGTCCACCACCACCACCACGTCCACCACCACCACCACGTCCACCATCACCACCACGTCCACCACCACCACCACATCCACCACCACCACCACGTCCACCACCACCACCACGTCCACCACCACCACCACGTCCACCACCACCACCACGTCCACCACCACCACCACGTCCACCACCACCACCACCACCACGTCCACCACCACCACCACCACGTCCACCACCACCACCACCACCACCACGTCCACCACCACCACCACATCCGCCACCACCACCACCACATCCATCATGTCCACCACCACATCCACCACCACCTCCACCACGTCCACCACCACCTCCACCTCCACCACCATGTCCACCACCACCACATCCACCACCACCTCCACCACCATGTCCACCACCACCACGTCCACCACCACCACCACCACGTCCACCACCACCACGTCCACCATCACCACCACCACGTCCACCACCACATCCGCCACCACCTCCACCACGTCCACCACCACCTCCACCACCATGTCCACCACCACCACCACCATGTCCACCACCACCTCCACCACCATGTCCACCACCACCTCCACCACCACCACGTCCACCACCACCACGACGTCCACCACCATGACCACCACCACGTCCACCACCATCACCACCACCACGTCCACCACCATCACCACCACCACGTCCAACACCACCACCATGTCCAACACCACCACCATGTCCACCACCATGTCCACCACCACGTCCAACACCACCACTACGTCCTCCACGTCCACCACCATCACATCCACCACGTCCACCACTACCACTACCACCATCACATCTACCACTACATCCACTATCACTACCACCACGTCCACCACTACCACCACGTCCACCACTACCACCACGTCCACCACTACCACCACGTCCACCTCCACCATGTCCAACACCACCACCACCACGTCCAACACCACCACCACCACGTCCAACACCACCACCACGTCCAACACCACCACCACGTCCAACGCCACGTCCAACACCACCACCATGTCCAACACCACCACCACGTCCAACACCACCACCACGTCCAACACCACCACCACGTCCAACACCACCACCACGTCCAACACCACCACCACGTCCAACACCACCACGTCCAACACCACCACCACGTCCAACACCACCACCACGTCCAACACCACCACCACGTCCAACACCACCACCACGTCCAACACCACCACCACGTCCAACACCACCACCACCACCACGTCCACGTCCACCACCACCACCACCACCACGTCCACCACCACCACGTCCACCACCACCACGTCCACCACCACCACGTCTATCACCACCACGTTCACCACCACCACGTCGTCCACCACCACCACCACGTCGTCCACCACCACCACCACCACGTCGTCCACCACCACCACGTCGTCCACCACCACCACCACGTCGTCCACCACCACATCGTCCACCACCACCACCACATCGTCCACCACCACCACCACGTCGTCCACCACCACCACCACGTCGTCCACCACCACCACGTCGTCCACCACCACCACCACGTCGTCCACCACCACATCGTCCACCACCACCACCACGTCGTCCACCACCACATCGTCCACCACCACCACCACGTCGTCCACCACCACCACCACGTCGTCCACCACCACCACCACCACGTCGTCCACCACCACCACCACCACGTCGTCCACCACCACCACCACCACGTCGTCCACCACCACCACGTCGTCCACCACCACCACCACCACGTCGTCCACCACCACCACGTCGTCCACCACCACCACCACCACGCCGTCCACCACCACCACCACGTCGTCCACCACCACCACGTCGTCCACCACCACCACCACGTCGTCCACCACCACCACCACGTCATCCACCACCACCACCACGTCATCCACCACCACCACGTCGTCCACCACGTCCACCACCATCACATCCACCACGTCCACCACTACCACTATCACATCTATCACTACCACCACGTCCACCACTACCACCACGTCCACCACTACCACCACCACCACCACTACCACCACGTCCACCACTACCACCACCACCACCACCACCACCACCACGTCCACCACCACCACCACCACCACGTCGTCCACCACCACCACCACGTCGTCCACCACCACCACCACGTCATCCACCACCACCACCACCACCACCACCACCACCACGTCGTCCACCACCACCACCACGTCGACCACCAACACCACCACCACCACCACGTCCAACACCACCACCACCACCACCACGTCCAACACCACCACCACGTCCAACACCACCACCACCACCACCACGTCGTCCACCACCACCACATCCAACACCACCACCACGACGTCCAACACCACCACCACGTCCAACACCACCACCACCACCACGTCCAACACCACCACCACCACCACGTCCAACACCACCACCACCACCACGTCCAACACCACCACCACCACCACGTCCAACACCACCACCACCACCACGTCCAACACCACCACCACCACCACGTCCAACACCACGTCCAACACCACCACCACCACCACCACGTCCACCTCCACCACGTCCACCTCCACCACGTCCACCTCCACCACGTCCACCTCCACCACGTCCACCTCCACCACGTCCACCTCCACCACGTCCACCTCCACCACGTCCACCTCCACCACGTCCACCTCCACCACGTCCACCTCCACCACGTCCACCTCCACCACGTCCACCACCACGTCCACCACCACCACCACGTCCACCTCCACCACCACGTCCACCTCCACCACCACGTCCACCTCCATCACCACGTCCTCCATCACCACGTCCACCTCCACCACCACGTCCACCTCCACGTCCACCACCACCACCACATCCACCACCACCACCACGTCCACCACCACCACCACGTCCACCACCACCACCACCACCACCACGTCCACCACCACCACCACCACCACGTCCACCACCACGTCCACCACCACCACCACGTCCACCACCACGTCCACCACCACCACCATGTCCACCACCACGTCCACCACCACCACCACGTCCACCACCACCACCACGTCCACCACCACCACCACGTCCACCACCACCACATCCACCACGTCCACCACCACGTCCACCACGTCCACCACCATGTCCACCACCACCTCCACCACCACGTCCACCACCACCACAACGTCCACCACCACCAAAACGTCCACCACCACCACCACAACGTCCACCACCACCACCACAACGTCCACCACCACCACCACAACGTCCACCACCACCACCACAACGTCCACCACCACCACCACAACGTCCACCACCACCACCACAACGTCCACCACCACCACAACCACAACGTCCACCACCACCACCACAACGTCCACCACCACCACCACAACGTCCACCACCACCACCACAACGTCCACCACCACAACGTCCACCACCACCACCACGACGTCCACCACCACCACCACGACGTCCACCACCACCACCACGACGTCCACCACCACCACCACGACGTCCACCACCACCACCACCACAACGTCCACCACCACCACCACAACGTCCACCACCACCACCACAACGTCCACCACCACCACCACAACGTCCACCACCACCACCACAACGTCCACCACCACCACCACAACGTCCACCACCACCACCACGACGTCCACCACCACCACAACGTCCACCACCACCACAACGTCCACCACCACCACAACGTCCACCACCACCACAACGTCAAACACCATCACAACGTCAAACACCATCACAACGTCCACCACCACCACAACGTCCACCACCACCACAACGTCCACCACCACCACAACGTCCACCACCACCACCACGTCCACCACCACCACCACGTCCACCACCACCACCACGTCCACCACCACCACCACGTCTACCACCACCACGTCCACCACCACCACCACGTCCACCACCACCACCACGTCCACCACCACCACCACGTCCACCACCACCACCACCACGTCCACCACCACCACCACGTCCACCACCACCACGTCCACCACCACCACGTCCACCACCACCACCACGTCCACCACCACCACCACCACGTCCACCACCACCACCACGTCCACCACCACCACCACGTCCACCACCACCACCACGTCCACCACCACCACGTCCACCACCACGTCCACCACCACCACCACGTCCACCACCACCACCACGTCCACCACCACGTCCACCACCACCACCACGTCCACCACCACCACCACGTCCACCACCACGTCCACCACCACCACCACGTCCACCACCACCACCACCACCACGTCCACCACCACCACCACGTCCACCACCACATCCACCATGTCCACCATGTTCACCACCACATCCACCACGTCCACCATGTCCACCACCACCTCCACCACCTCCACCATGTCCACCACCACCTCCACCACGTCCACCACCACCTCCACCACGTCCACCACCACGTCCACCACGTCCACCACCACCACCACCACGTCCACCACCACCACCACCACATCCACCACCACCACCACGTCCACCACCACCACCACCACCACGTCCACCACCACGTTCACCACCACGTCCACCACCACGTCCACCACCACGTCCACCACCACGTCCACCACCACCTCCACCACCACCACCACGTCCACCACCACGTCCACCACCACCTCCACCACCACCACCACGTCCACCACCACCACCACCACCACGTCCACCACCACCACGTCCACCACCACCACCACAACGTCCACCACCACCACCACAACGTCCACCACCACCACCACAACGTCCACCACCACCACAACGTCCACCACCACCACAACGTCCACCACCACCACAACGTCCACCACCACCACAACGTCCACCACCACCACAACGTCCACCACCACCACAACGTCCACCACCACCACAACGTCCACCACCACCACAACGTCCACCACCACCACAACGTCCACCACCACCACAACGTCCACCACCACCACAACGTCCACCACCACCACAACGTCCACCACCACCACAACGTCCACCACCACCACAACGTCCACCACCACAACGTCCACCACCACCACCACAACATCCACCACCACGTCCACCACCACCACGTCCACCACCACCACGTCCACCACCACCACCACGTCCACCACCACGTCCACCACCACCACCACATCCACCACCACCACCACATCCACCACCACCACGTCCACCACCACCACCACGTCCACCACCACCACCACGTCCACCACGTCCACCACCACCACCACCACCACGTCCACCACCACCACCACGTCCACCACCACCACAACGTCCACCACCACAACATCCACCACAACGTCCACCACCACCACAACGTCCACCACCACCACAACGTCCACCACCACCACAACGTCCACCACCACCACAATGTCCACCACCACCACCACGTCCACCACCACCACCACGTCCACCACCACCACCACGTCCACCACCACCACCACGTCCACCACCACCATGTCCTCCATCACTACCACGACATCCACCACCATGTCCACCACCACCTCCACCACGTCCACCACCACCATATCCACCACCACCAAATCCACCACATCGTCCACCACAATGTCTACCACCACCATATCCACCACCACCAAATCCACCACATCGTCCACCACAATGTCCACCACCACAACATCCAACTCCACCACCATCACCACAATGTCCACCTCCACCACCACAATGTCCACCACCACCACAATATCCACCACCACCACAACGTCCACCACCACCACATCCACCACCACCACAACGTCCACCACCACCACATCCACCACCACCACGTCCTCCATCGCTACCACGACACCCACCACCATGTCCTCCACCACCTCCACCATCTCCACCATGTCTACCACCACCTCCACCACCATATCCTCTTCCACCACCAAGTCCACCTCCACCTCCACCACCAAGTCCACCTCCACCACCAAGTCCACCTCCACCACGTCATCCACCTCCACCACGTCATCCACCTCCACCACGTCATCCACCTCCACCATGTCCTCCACCACATCCTCCACCACCATGTCCTCCACCACCACCACCATGTCCTCCACCACATCCTCCACCACCATGTCCTCCACCACCACCACCACCACCATGTCCTCCACCACCACCACCACCACCATGTCCTCCACCACCACCACCACCACCATGTCCTCCACCACCACCACCATGTCCTCCACCACCACCACCACCACCACCATGTCCTCCACCACCACCACCACCACCATGTCCTCCACCACCACCACCATGTCCTCCACCACCACCACCATGTCCTCCACCACCACGTCGTCCACCACCACCACCACCACGTCGTCCACCACCACCACCACCACGTCGTCCACCACCACCACCACCACGTCGTCCACCACCACCACCACCACGTCGTCCACCACCACCACCACCACGTCGCCCACCACCACCACCACCACGTCGCCCACCACCACCACCACCACGTCGCCCACCACCACCACCACCACGTCGCCCACCACCACCACGTCGCCCACCACCACCACCACCACATCGCCCACCACCACCACCACCACGTCGTCCACCACCACCACCACGTCGTCCACCTCCACCACCACGTCGTCCACCTCCACCACCACGTCGTCCACCTCCACCACCACGTCGTCCACCTCCACCACCACGTCGTCCACCTCCACCACCACGTCGTCCACCTCCACCACCACGTCGTCCACCTCCACCACCACGTCGTCCACCTCCACCACCACGTCGTCCACCTCCACCACCACGTCGTCCACCTCCACCACCACGTCGTCCACCTCCACCACCACGTCGTCCACCTCCACCACCACGTCGTCCACCTCCACCACCACGTCATCGTCGTCCACCTCCACGTCGTCCACCTCCACCACGTCCACCTCCACCACGTCCACCTCCACCACGTCCACCTCCACCACGTCCACCTCCACCACGTCCACCTCCACCACGTCCACCTCCACCACGTCCACCACCTCCACCACGTCCACCACCTCCACCACGTCCACCACCTCCACCACGTCCACCACCTCCACCACCTCCACCACCACGTCCACCACCACCACCACCACGTCCACCACCACCACCACGACCACCACCACCACCACGACCACCACCACCACGACCACCACCACCACGACGTCCACCACCACCACCACGACGTCCACCACCACGTCCACCACGTCCACCACCACGTCCACCACGTCCACCACCACCACCACGTCCACCACCACCACCACGTCCACCACCACCACCACGTCCACCACCACCACCACGTCCACCACCACCACCACGTCCACCACCACCACCACGTCCACCACCACCACCACGTCCACCACCACCACCACGTCCACCACCACCACCACGTCCACCACCACCACCACCACCACCACCACCACCACCACCACCACCACCACCACGTCCACCACCACCACCACGTCCACCACCTCCACCACGTCCACCACGTCCACCACCACCACCACCACCACGTCCACCACCACCACCACCACCACCACCACGTCCACCACCACCAACCACCACCGTCCACCACCACCACCACATCCGCCACCACCACCACGTCCACCATGTCCACCACCACATCCACCATGTCCACCACCACATCCACCACCACCTCCACCACGTCCACCACGTCCACCACCACATCCACCACCACACCACCACATCCACCACCACCACCATGTCCACCACCACCACGTCCACCACCACCACCACCACGTCCACCACCACCACGTCCACCACCACCACCACCACGTCCACCACCACCACGTCCACCACCATCACCACCACCACGTCCACCACCACATCCGCCACCACCTCCACCACGTCCACCACCACCTCCACCACCATGTCCACCACCACCACCTCCACCACCATGTCCACCACCATCTCCACCACCATGTCCACCACCACCTCCACCACCACGACGTCCACCACCACGACCACCACCACCACCACGTCCACCACCATCACCACCACCACCACCACGTCCAACACCACCACCATGTCCAACACCACCACCATGTCCACCACCATGTCCACCACCACCACCACGTCCACCACCACCATCACATCAAACACCACCACCACATCCACCACCATCACATCCACCACGTCCACCACTACCACTACCACCACCACGTCCACCACTACCACCACGTCCACCACTACCACCACGTCCACCACTACCACCACGTCCACCACTACCACCACGTCCACCACTACCACCACGTCCACCTCCACCACGTCCACCTCCACCATGTCCAACACCACCACCACCACGTCCAACACCACCACCACGTCCAACACCACCACCACGTCCAACACCACCACCACGTCCAACACCACCACCACCACGTCCAACACCACCACTACCACGTCCAACACCACCTCCACGTCCAACACCACATCCGACACCACCACCACGTCCGACACCACCACCATGTCCGACACCACCACCACGTCCGACACCACCACCACGTCCGACACCACCACCACGTCCGACACCACCACCACGTCCGACACCACCACCACGTCCGACACCACCACCACGTCCAACACCACCACCACGTCCAACACCACCACCACGTCCAACACCACCACCATGTCCAACACCACCACCACGTCCACCACCACCATGTCCACCACCACCATGTCTACCACCACCACGTCGTCCACCACCACCACCACGTCGTCCACCACCACCACCACGTCGTCCACCACCACCACCACGTCGTCCACCACCACCACCACGTCATCCACCACCACCACCACGTCGTCCACCACCACCACCACGTCGTCCACCACCACCACATCGTCGTCCACCACCACCACCACGTCGTCCACCACCACCACCACGTCATCCACCACCACCACGTCGTCCACCACGTCCACCACCATCACATCCACCACGTCCACCACTACCACCACCAAGTTCAACACCACCACTACCACCACCAAGTTCAACACCACCACCACTACCACACGACCCTCCAACACCACCACCACCACCACGTCCAACACCACCACCACCACCACGTCCAACACCACCACCACCACCACGTCCAACACCACCACGTCTCCACCACCACCACGTCCAACACCACCACCACGTCTCCACCACCACCACGTCCACCTCCACCACCACGTCCACGTCCACCACCTCCACCACCTCCACCACCTCCACCACGTCCACCACGTCCACCACGTCCACCACGTCCACCACGTCCACCACCTCCACCACCTCCACCACGTCCACCACCTCCACCACCTCCACCACCTCCACCACCTCCACCTCCACCACGTCCACCTCCACCACGTCCACATCCACCACGTCCACCTCCACCACGTCCACATCCACCACGTCTCCACCACCACCACGTCCACCACCACCACGTCTCCCACCACCACCACGTCTCCCACCACCACCACGTCCACCACGTCCACCACGTCCACCTCCACCACGTCCACCACGTCCACCACGTCCACCTCCACCACGTCCACATCCACCACGTCCACCTCCACCACGTCCACCTCCACCACGTCCACCTCCACCACGTCTCCACCACCACCACCACGTCCACCACCACCACCACCACGTCTCCCACCACCACCACGTCTCCCACCACCACCACGTCCACCACGTCCACCACCTCCACCACCTCCACCACCTCCACCACCACCTCCACCACCTCCACCACCACCTCCACCACCACCTCCACCACCACGTCCACCACGTCCACCTCCACCACGTCCACCTCCACCACGTCCACCTCCACCACGTCCACCTCCACCACGTCCACATCCACCACGTCCACCACCTCCACCACGTCCACCACCTCCACCACGTCCACCACCTCCACCACGTCCACCACCTCCACCACCACGTCCACCACCACCACCACGACCACCACCACCACGACGTCCACCACCACCACCACGACGTCCACCACCACCACCACGACGTCCACCACGTCCACCACCACCACGTCCACCACCACCACGTCCACCACCACCACCACGTCCACCACCACCACCACGTCCACCACCACCACCACGTCCACCACCACCACCACGTCCACCACCACCACCACGTCCACCACCACCACCACGTCCACCACCACCACGTCCACCACCACCACCACGTTCACCACCACCACCACGTCCACCACCACCACCACGTCCACCACCACCACCACGTCCACCACCTCCACCACGTCCACCACCACCACCACGTCCACCACCACCACCATGTCCACCACCACCACCACCACCACCACGTCCACCACCACCACCACGTCCACCACCACCACCACCACATCCGCCACCACCACCACGTCCACCATGTCCACCACCACATCCACCATGTCCACCACCACATCCACCACCACCTCCACCACGTCCACCACCACCTCCACCACATCCACCACCACCACCACCACATCCACCACCACCACCACGTCCACCACCACCACGTCCACCACCATCACCACCACCACGTCCACCACCACATCCGCCACCACCTCCACCACGTCCACCACCACCTCCACCACCATGTCCACCACCACCACCTCCACCACCATGTCCACCACCACCTCCACCACCATGTCCACCACCACCTCCACCACGACGTCCACCACCACGACCACCACCACGTCCACCACCATCACCACCACCACCACCACGTCCAACACCACCACCATGTCCAACACCACCACCATGTCCACCACCATGTCCACCACCACCACCACGTCCACCACCACCATCACATCAAACACCACCACCATGTCCACCACCATCACATCCACCACGTCCACCACTACCACTACCACCACCACGTCCACCACTACCACCACGTCCACCACTACCACCACGTCCACCACTACCACCACGTCCACCTCCACCACGTCCACCTCCACCATGTCCAACACCACCACCACCACGTCCAACACCACCACCACGTCCAACACCACCACCACGTCCAACACCACCACCACGTCCAACACCACCACCACGTCCAACACCACCACCACGTCCAACACCACCACCACCACGTCCAACACCACCACTACCACGTCCAACACCACCTCCACGTCCAACACCACATCCAACACCACCACCACGTCCGACACCACCACCATGTCCGACACCACCACCACGTCCGACACCACCACCACGTCCGACACCACCACCACGTCCGACACCACCACCACGTCCGACACCACCACCACGTCCGACACCACCACCACGTCCGACACAACCACCACGTCCGACACCACCACCACGTCCAACACCACCACCACGTCCAACACCACCACCACGTCCACCACCACCACGTCCACCACCACCACGTCCACCACCACCATGTCTACCACCACCACGTCGTCCACCACCACCACCACGTCGTCCACCACCACCACCACGTCGTCCACCACCACCACCACGTCGTCCACCACCACCACCACGTCGTCCACCACCACCACCACGTCGTCCACCACCACCACCACGTCGTCCACCACCACCACCACCACGCCGTCCACCACCACCACGCCGTCCACCACCACCACCACGTCGTCCACCACCACCACCACCACGTCGTCCACCACCACCACGTCGTCGTCCACCACCACCACGTCGTCGTCCACCACCACCACGTCGTCCACCACCACCACCACGTCATCCACCACCACCACGTCGTCCACCACGTCCACCACCATCACATCCACCACGTCCACCACTACCACCACCAAGTCCAACACCACCACCACGTCCAACACCACCACCACGTCCAACACCACCACCACGTCCAACACCACCACCACGTCCAACACCACCACCACGTCCAACACCACCACCACCACGTCCAACACCACCACTACCACGTCCAACACCACCTCCACGTCCAACACCACATCCAACACCACCACCACTACCACCACGTCCAACACCACCACCACCACCACGTCCAACAACACCACCACCACCACGTCCAACACCACCACCACCACCACGTCCAACAACACCACCACCACCACGTCCAACACCACCACGTCCAACACCACCACCACGTCCAACACCACCACGTCCAACACCACCACCTCCACCTCCACTACCACGTCCACGTCCACCACCTCCACCACCTCCACCACGTCCACCACGTCCACCACGTCCACCACGTCCACCACGTCCACCACGTCCACCACGTCCACCACGTCCACCACCTCCACCACGTCCACCTCCACCACGTCCACCACGTCCACCTCCACCACGTCCACCACGTCCACCTCCACCACGTCCACCACGTCCACCTCCACCACGTCCACCACGTCCACCTCCACCACGTCCACATCCACCACGTCCACCTCCACCACGTCCACCTCCACCACGTCCACCTCCACCACGTCTCCACCACCACCACGTCCACCACCACCACCACCACGTCTCCCACCACCACGTCTCCCACCACCACCACGTCCACCACGTCCACGTCCACCACGTCCACCTCCACCACGTCCACCACGTCCACCTCCACCACGTCCACCACGTCCACCTCCACCACGTCCACCACGTCCACCTCCACCACGTCCACCTCCACCACGTCCACCTCCACCACGTCCACCTCCACCACGTCCACCTCCACCACGTCCACATCCACCACGTCTCCGCCACCACCACGTCCACCACCACCACCACCACGTCCACCACCTCCACCACCTCCACCACCTCCACCACCTCCACCACCTCCACCACCACCTCCACCACCACCTCCACCACGTCCACCACGTCCACCTCCACCACGTCCACCTCCACCACGTCCACATCCACCACGTCCACATCCACCACGTCCACATCCACCACGTCCACATCCACCACGTCCACCACGTCGTCCACCACCACCACGTCCACCACGTCGTCCAACACCACCACGTCCAACACCACCACCACCACGTCCAACACCACCACCACCACGTCCAACACCACCACCACCAAGTCCAACACCACCACCACCACGTCCAACACCACCACCACCACGTCCAACACCACCACCACCACGTCCAACACCACCACCACCACGTCCAACACCACCACCACCACGTCCACCACTTTTACGTCCACCACGTCCACCACTTTTACGTCCACCACGTCCACCACTTTTACGTCCACCACGTCCACCACGTCTACCTCCACCACGTCCACCTCCACCACGTCCACCTCCACCACGTCCACCTCCACCACGTCCACCTCCACCACGTCCACCTCCACCACGTCCACCTCCACCACGTCCACCTCCACCACGTCCACCTCCACCACGTCCACCTCCACCACGTCCACCTCCACCACCTCCACCACCTCCACCACGTCCACCACGTCCACCACGTCCACCACGTCCACCTCCACCACGTCCACCTCCACCACGTCCACCTCCACCACGTCCACCTCCACCACCTCCACCTCCACCACCTCCACCTCCACCACCTCCACCTCCACCACGTCCACCTCCACCACGTCCACCTCCACCACGTCCACCTCCACCACGTCCACCTCCACCACGTCCACCTCCACCACGTCCACCTCCACCACGTCCACCTCCACCACGTCCACCTCCACCACGTCCACCTCCACCACGTCCACCTCCACCACGTCCACCTCCACCACGTCCACCTCCACCACGTCCACCTCCACCACGTCCACCTCCACCACGTCCACCTCCACCACGTCCACCTCCACAACGTCCACCTCCACAACGTCCACCTCCACAACGTCCACCTCCACAACGTCCACCTCCACAACGTCCACCTCCACAACGTCCACCTCCACAACGTCCACCACCACCACCACGTCCACCACCACCACCACGTCCACCACCACCACCACGTCCACCACCACCACCACGTCCACCACCACGTCCACCACCACCACCACGTCCACCACCACCACCACGTCCACCACCACCACCACGTCCACCACCACCACCACGTCCACCACCACCACCACGTCCACCACCACGTCCACCACCACCACCACGTCCACCACCACCACCACGTCCACCACCACCACCACGTCCACCACCACCACCACGTCCACCACCACCACCACGTCCACCACCACCACCACGTCCACCTCCACCACGTCCACCTCCACCACGTCCACCACCATGTCCACCACCGTGTCCACCACCATGTCCACCACCATGTCCACCACCACCACCACCATGTCCACCACCACCATGTCCACCACCACCACCACGTCCACCACCACCACGTCCACCACCACCACCACCACGACCATGTCCTCCACCACGTCCTCCACCACCACTACGTCCTCCACGTCCACCATCACATCCACCACGTCCACCACTACCACTACCACCATCACATCTACCACTACATCCACTACCACTACCACCAAGTCCACCACTACCACTACCACCATCACATCTACCACTACATCCACTACCACTACCACCACGTCCACCACTACCACCACGTCCACCACTACCACCACATCCACCTCCACCACGTCCACCTCCACCACATCCACCTCCACCACATCCACCTCCACCACGTCCACCTCCACCACGTCCACCACCACCACGTCCACCACCACCACCACGTCCACCACCACCACCACGTCCTCCACCACCACCACGTCCTCCACCACCACGTCCTCCACCACCACGTCCTCCACCACCACGTCCTCCACCACGTCCTCCACCACGTCCTCCACGTCCACCACCACCACTACGTCCTCCACGTCCACCATCACATCCACCACGTCCACCACTACCACTACCACCATCACATCTACCACTACATCCACTACCACCAAGTCCACCACTACCACTACCACCATCACATCTACCACTACATCCACTACCACTACCACCACGTCCACCACTACCACCACGTCCACCACTACCACCACATCCACCTCCACCACGTCCACCTCCACCACGTCCACCACCACCACCACGTCCACCACCACCACGTCCACCACCACCACCACGTCCACCACCACCACCACGTCCACCACCACCACCACGTCCTCCACCACCACCACGTCCTCCACCACCACGTCCTCCACCACGTCCTCCACGTCCACCACCACCACTACGTCCTCCACGTCCACCACCATCACATCCACCACGTCCACCACTACCACCATCACATCTACCACTACATCCACTACCACTACCACTACGTCCACCACTACCACCACGTCCACCACTACCACCACGTCCACCACTACCACCACGTCCACCACTACCACCACGTCCACCTCCACCACGTCCACCTCCACCACGTCCACCTCCACCACGTCCACCTCCACCACGTCCACCTCCACCACCATGTCCACCACCATGTCCACCACCACCACCACCACCATGTCCACCACCACCACCACCATGTCCACCACCACCACCACCATGTCCACCACCACCACCACCATGTCCACCACCACCACCATCACCATGTCCACCACCACCACCACATCAAACAGCACCACATCAAACAGCACCACATCAAACAGCACCACCACGTCCTCCACCACCACGTCCTCCACCACCACGTCCTCCACCACCACGTCCTCCACCACCACGTCCTCCACCACCACGTCCTCCACCACCACGTCCTCCACCACCACGTCCTCCACCACCACTACGTCCTCCACGTCCACCACCACCACCACCACCATCACATCCACCACGTCCACCACATCTACCACCACGTCCACCACTACCACCACGTCCACCACCACCACCACGTCCACCACCACCACCACGTCCACCACCACCACCACGTCCACCACCACCACCACTTCCACCACCACCACCACGTCCACCACCACCACGTCCACCACCACCACCACGTCCACCACCACCACCACGTCCACCACCACCACCACGTCCACCACCACCACGTCCACCACCACCACCACGTCCACCACCACCACCACGTCCACGACCTCCACCACCATCACCACCACGACCTCCACCACGACCTCCACCACCACCACCACGACCTCCACCACCACCACCACGTCCTCCACCACCACCACCACGACCTCCACCACCACCACCACGACAACCTCCACCACGACGACCTCCACCACCACCACCACGTCCACCACCACCACGTCAACCACCACCACGTCCACCACCACCACGTCCACCACCACCACGTCCACCACCACCACCACGTCCACCACCACCACCACGTCCACCACCACCACCACGTCCACCACCACCACCACGTCCACCACCACCACCACGTCCACCACCACGTCCACCACCACCACCACGTCCACCACCACGTCCACCACCACGTCCACCACCACCACCACGTCCACCACCACCACCACCATGTCCACCACCACGTCCACCACCACCACCACGTCCACCACCACCACCATGTCCACCACCACCACCACGTCCACCACCACCACCACGTCCACCACCACATCCACCATGTCCACCATGTTCACCACCACATCCACCACGTCCACCACGTCCACCATGTCCACCACCACCTCCACCACCTCCACCATGTCCACCACCACCTCCACCACGTCCACCACCACCTCCACCACGTCCACCACCACCATATCCACCACCACCACCACGTCCACCACCACCACCACCACCACCACCACCACCACGTCCACCACCACCACCACCACCACCTCCACCATGTCCACCACCACCATGTCCACCACCACCTCCACCACCATGTCCACCACCACCACCTCCACCACCATGTCCACCACCACCACCTCCACCATGTCCACCACCACCACCACCACCATGTCCACCACCACCACCTCCACCACCATGTCCACCACCACCACCACCTCCACCACCACCTCCACCACCACCTCCACCACAACGTCCACCACCACCACAACGTCCACCACCACCACAACGTCCACCACCACCACAACGTCCACCACCACCACAACGTCCACCACCACCACATCGTCCACCACCACCACAACGTCCACCACCACCACAACGTCCACCACCACCACAACGTCCACCACCACCACAACGTCCACCACCACCACGTCCACCACCACCACCACGTCCACCACCACCACCACGTCCACCACCACCACCACGTCCACCACCACCACCACGTCCACCACCACCACCATGTCCACCACCACCACCATGTCCACCACCACCACCACGTCCACCACCACGTCCACCACCACCTCCACCACCATGTCCACCACCACCTCCACCACCATGTCCACCACCACCTCCACCACCATGTCCACCACCACCTCCACCACCTCCACCACCATGTCTACCACGTCCACCACCACAACGTCCACCACCACAACGTCCACCACCACAACGTCCACCACCACAACGTCCACCACCACAACGTCCACCACCACAACGTCCACCACCACAACGTCCACCACCACAACGTCCACCACGTCCACCACCATGTCCACCACCACCACGTCCACCACCACCACCACCACGTCCACCACCACCACCACCACGTCCACCACCACCTCCACCTCCACCTCCACCACCACAACCATGTCCACCACCACGTCCACCACCACGACATCCACCACCACGACGTCCACCACCACCACTACGACGTCCACCACCACCATGTCCACCACCACCACGTCCACCACCACCACGTCCACCACCACCACCACCACCACCACCACCACCACCACGTCCACCACCACCACGTCCACCACCACCACCACCACCACCACCACCACCACAACGTCCACCACCACCACAACGTCCACCACCACCACAACGTCCACCACCACCACCACAACGTCCACCACCACCACAACGTCCACCACCACCACAACGTCCACCACCACCACAACGTCCACCACCACCACAACGTCCACCACCACCACCACAACATCCACCACCACGTCCACCACCACCACGTCCACCACCACCACGTCCACCACCACCACGTCCACCACCACCATGTCAACCACCACCACGTCCACCACCACCACCACATCCACCACCACCACCACATCCACCACCACCACCACATCCACCACCACCACCACATCCACCACCACCACCACGTCCACCACCACCACCACGTCCACCACCACCACCACGTCCACCACCACCACCACGTCCACCACCACCACCACGTCCACCACCACCACAACGTCCACCACCACCACAACGTCCACCACCACCACAACGTCCACCACCACAACGTCCACCACCACAACGTCCACCACCACCACAATGTCCACCACCACCACAACGTCCACCACAACGTCCACCACCACCACAACGTCCACCACCACCACCACGTCCACCACCACCACCACGTCCACCACCACCACCACGTCCACCACCACCATGTCCTCCATCACTACCACGACATCCACCACCACCTCCACATCCTCTTCCACCACCACAACGTCCACCACCACCACAACGTCCACCACCACCACCACATCCACCACCACCACCACATCCACCACCACGTCCACCACCACCACCACGTCCACCACCACCACCACGTCCACCACCACCACCACGTCCACCACCACCACCACGTCCACCACCACCACCATGTCCACCACCACCACCACATCCACCACCACCACCACATCCACCATCAAGTCCACCACCTCCACCTTGTCCACCACCACCACGTCCACCACCATGTCCTCCACCACCACCACCACCACGTCCACCACCATGTCCTCCACCACCACCACCACCACGTCCTCCACCACGTCCTCCACCTCCACCACGTCCTCCACCTCCACCACGTCCAGCACCACCATGTCCTAACCCACCATGACGTCTACCACCACCACGACGTCCACCACCACCACCACGACGTCCACCACCACCACCACCACCACGACGTCCACCACCACCAACACGACGTCCACCACCACCACCACCACCACGACGTCCACCACCACCACCACGACGTCCACCACCACCACGACGTCCACCACCACCACGATGTCCACCACCACCATGACGTCCACCACCACCATGACGTCCACCACCACGACGTCCACCACCACCACGACGTCCACCACCACCACCACGACGTCCACCACCACCACGACGTCCACCACCACCACCACGACATCCACCACCACCACCACGACGTCCACCACCACCACCACGACGTCCACCACCACCACCACGACGTCCACCACCATGACGTCCACCACCACGACGTCCACCACCATGACGTCCACCACCACCACCACCACCACGACGTCCACCACCACCACGACGTCCACCACCACCACGACGTCCACCACCACCACGACGTCCACCACCACCACCACGACATCCACCACCACGACGTCCACCACCACCACGACGTCCACCACCACCACGACGTCCACCACCACCACGACGTCCACCACCACCACGACGTCCACCACCACGACGTCCACCACCACCACGACGTCCACCACCACCACGACGTCCACCACCACCACCACGACGTCCACCACCACCACCACCACGACGTCCACCACCACGACGTCCACCACCACCACCACGACGTCCACCACCACCACGACGTCCACCACCACCACGACGTCCACCACCACCACCACGACGTCCACCACCACCACGACGTCCACCACCACCACGACGTCCACCACCACCACGACGTCCACCACCACCACCACCACGACGTCCACCACCACCACCACCACGACGTCCACCACCACGACGTCCACCACCACCACGACGTCCACCACCACCACCACGACATCCACCACCACCACCACGACGTCCACCACCACCACCACGACATCCACCACCACCACCACGACATCCACTACCACCACCACGACGTCCGCCACCACCACCACCACCACGTCCGCCACCACCACCACGACGTCCGCCACCACCACCACGACGTCCGCCACCACCACCACGACGTCCGCCACCACCACCACGACGTCCGCCACCACCACCACGACGTCCGCCACCACCACCACGACGTCCGCCACCACCACCACCACGTCCGCCACCACCACCACGACGTCCACCACCACCACCACGACGTCCACCACCACCACCACGTCCACCACCACGTCCACCACCACCACGTCCACCACCACATCCACCATGTCCACCATGTCCACCACCACCTCCACCATGTCCACCACCACCTCCACCATGTCCACCACCACCTCCACCACCTCCACCACCACCACGTCCACCACCACCACCACCACGTCCACCACCACCACCATGTCCACCACCACCACCACCACCACGTCCACCACCACATCCACCACCACCACGTCCACCACCACCTCCACCACCACCTCCACCACCATGTCCACCACCACCTCCACCACCACCTCCACCACCATGTCCACCACCACCATGTCCACCACCACCACCACCACCACGACGACGTCCACCACCACCACCACGACGTCCACCACCACCACCACCACGACGTCCACCACCACCACCACCACCACCACGACGTCCACCACCACCACCACGACGTCCACCACCACCACCACCACCACGACGTCCACCACCATCACCACGACGTCCACCACCACGACATCCACCACCACCACGACGTCCACCACCACCACAACGTCCACCACCACCACAACGTCCACCACCACCACAACGTCCACCACCACCACAACGTCCATGTCCATGTCCACCACCACCACCACCACCACGTCCACCACCACCACCACATCCACATCCACCATGTCCACCACAACCACCACGTCCACCACCACCAACACCATGTCCTCCACGTCCACCACCACCACCACGTCTACCAAGTCCACCACCACCACCACATCCTCCACCACCACCACCACCACAACATCCACCACCATCACGTCTACCACCACCACCACCACGTCCACGTCTACCACCACCACCACCACGTCACCCACCTCCACATCACCCACCTCCACGTCATCCACCTCCCCGTCATCCACCTCCCCGTCATCCACCTCCCCGTCATCCACCTCCCTGTCATCCACCTCCACCACATCCACGTCCACCACATCCACGTCCACCACATCCACGTCCACAACGACCACGTCCACCACGTCCACGTCCACCACGTCCACCATGTCCACCACCACGTCCACCTCCTCCTCCTCCACCACGTCCTCACCACGTCCTTCACCTCCACCATGTTCTCCACCTCCACCACGTCCTCCACCTCCACCACGTCCTCCACCTCCACCACGTCCTGCACCTCCACCACGTCCTGCACCTCCACCACGTCCTGCACCTCCACCACGTCCTCCACCTCCACCACGTCCTCCTACTCATCCTCCACCTCCACCACGTCCTCCACCACCTCCACCATGTCCACCACCTCCACCACCACCACCATGTCCACCACCACCACCATGTCCACCACCTCCACCACTACCATGTCCACCACCACCACATCCACCACCACATCCACCACCACCACCACATCCACCACCACCACGTCCACCACCACCACGTCCACCACCACATCCATCATGTCCACCACCACCTCCACCACGTCCACCACCACCATATCCACCACCACCAAATCCACCACATCGTCCACCACAATGTCCACCACCACGATATCCACCACCACCAAATCCACCACATCGTCCACCACAATGTCCACCACCACAACATCCAACTCCACCACCACCACCACAATGTCCACCTCCACCACCACAATGTCCACCACCACCACAATATCCACCACCACCACAATGTCCACCACCACCACAATATCCACCACCACCACAACGTCCACCACCACCACATCCACCACCACCACAACGTCCACCACCACCACATCCACCACCACCACGTCCTCCATCGCTACCACGACACCCACCACCATGTCCTCCACCACCTCCACCATCTCCACCAAGTCCACCTCCACCACCAAGTCCACCTCCACCACCAAGTCCACCTCCACCACCAAGTCCACCTCCACCACGTCATCCACCTCCACCACGTCATCCACCTCCACCACGTCATCCACCTCCACCACGTCATCCACCTCCACCATGTCCTCCACCACATCCTCCACCACCATGTCCTCCACCACCACCACCATGTCCTCCACCACATCCTCCACCACCATGTCCTCCACCACCACCACCACCATGTCCTCCACCACCACCACCACCACCATGTCCTCCACCACCACCACCACCACCATGTCCTCCACCACCACCACCACCATGTCCACCACCACCTCCACGTCGCCCACCACCACGTCGCCCACCACCACGTCGCCCACCACCACGTCGCCCACCACCACGTCGCCCACCACCACGTCGCCCATCACCACCACCACGTCGCCCACCACCACCACCACCACGTCGCCCACCACCACCACCACGTCGCCCACCACCACCACCACGTCACCCACCACCACCACCACGTCACCCACCACCACCACCACGTCGTCGTCCACCACCACCACCACGTCGTCGTCCACCACCACCACCACCACCACCACCACGTCGTCCACCACCACGTCGTCCACCTCCACCACGTCCACCTCCACCACGTCCACCTCCACCACGTCCACCTCCACCACGTCCACCTCCACCACGTCCACCTCCACCACGTCCACCTCCACCACGTCCACCTCCACCACGTCCACCTCCACCACGTCCACCTCCACCACGTCCACCTCCACAACGTCCACCTCCACCACGTCCACCACCACAACATCCACCACCACAACGTCCACCACCACCACGTCCACCACCACCACGTCCACCACCACCACGTCCACCACCACCACCACGTCCACCACCACCACCACGTCCACCACGTCCGCCACCACCACATCCGCCACCACCACCACCACGTCCACCACCACCTCCACCATGTCCACCACCACCTCCACCACGTCCACCATGTCCACCACCACCACCACGTCCACCACCACCACCACCACCACCACGTCCACCACCACCACCACCACCACCACGTCCACCACCACCTCCACCACCAAGTCCACCACCACCTCCACCACCACCTCCACCACCATGTCCACCACCACCTCCACCACCATGTCCACCACCACCACAACGTCCAATACCACCACCACAATGTCCATCACCACCACAACGTCCAATACCACCACCACAACGTCCACCACCACCACCACAACGTCCACCACCACCACCACAACGTCCACCACCACCACCACAACGTCCACCACCACCACCACAACGTCCACCACCACCACCACGTCCACCACCACCACCACGTCCACCACCACCACCACGTCCACCACCACCACCACTTCCACCACCACCACCACCACTTCCACCACCACGTCCACCACCACCACCACGTCCACCACCACGTCCACCACCACCACCACCACCACGTCCACCACCACCACCACCACTTCCACCACCACCACCACCACGTCCACCACCACCACGTCCACCACCACCACGTCCACCACCACCACGTCCACCACCACCACGTCCACCACCACCACGTCCACCACCACCACGTCCACCACCACCACGTCCACCACCACCACGTCCACCACCACCACCACCATGTCCACCACCACCATGTCCACCACCACCACCACCATGTCCACCACCACCACCACCACCACCATGTCCACCACCACCACCACCATGTCCACCACCACCACCACCACCACCATGTCCACCACCACCACCACCACCATGTCCACCACCACCACCACCACCACCATGTCCACCACCACCACCACCATGTCCACCACCACCTCCACCATGTCCACCACCACCTCCACCATGTCCACCACCACCTCCACCATGTCCACCACCACCACCACCATGTCCACCACCACCTCCACCATGTCCACCACCACCTCCACCATGTCCACCACCACCACCACCACCACCATGTCCACCACCACCACCACCATGTCCACCACCACCTCCACCATGTCCACCACCACCTCCACCATGTCCACCACCACCTCCACCATGTCCACCACCATGTCCACCACCACCATATCCACCACAACGTCCACCATCACAACGTCCACCACCACAACGTCCACCACCACAACGTCCACCACCACAACGTCCACCACCACAACGTCCACCACCACAACGTCCACCACCACAACGTCCACCACCACAACGTCCACCACCACCACCATGTCCACCACCACAACGTCCACCACCACCACAACGTCCACCACCACAACGTCCACCACCACGACGTCCACCACCACCACGACGTCCACCACCACCACGACGTCCACCACCACCACGACGTCCACCACCACCACCATGTCCACCACCACCACCACCATGTCCACCACCACCTCCACCATGTCCACCACCACCTCCACCATGTCCACCACCACCTCCACCACCACCACCATGTCCACCACCACCACAACGTCCACCACCACGACGTCCACCACCACCACGACGTCCACCACCACCACCACCACCACCACCATGTCCACCACCACCTCCACCATGTCCACCACCACCTCCACCATGTCCACCACCACCTCCACCATGTCCACCACCACCTCCACCATGTCCACCACCATGTCCACCAATACCACCATGTCCACCACCACCATGTCCACCACCACCTCCACCATGTCCACCACCACCTCCACCACCACCTCCACCATGTCCACCACCACCTCCACCATGTCCACCACCATGTCCACCAATACCACCATGTCCACCACCACCACCATATCCACCACATCGTCACCACCACCACGTCCACCACCACCACGTCCACCACCACAACGTCCACCACCACCACGTCCACCACCACCACGTCCACCACCACAACGTCCACCACCACAATGTCCACCACCACAACGTCCACCACCACAACGTCCACCAGCACAACGTCCACCACCACAACGTCCACCACCACAACGTCCACCACCACAACGTCCACCACCACAACGTCCACCACCACAACGTCCACCACCACAACGTCCACCACCACGACGTCTACCACCACCACGACGTCCACCACCACCACGACGTCCACCACGACGTCCACCACCACCACGACGTCCACCACCACCACGACGTCCACCACCACCACGACGTCCACCACCACCACGACGTCCACCGCCACCACCACGACGTCCACCACGACGTCCACCACGACGTCAACCACCACGTCCACCACCACGTCCACCGCCACCACCACGTCCACCGCCACCACCACGTCCACCACCACATCCACCACGTCCACCACCACCTCCACCACGTCCACCACCACCTCCACCACGTCCACCACCATGTCTACCACCACCACGTCCACCACCACGTCCACCACCACCACCACCACCACCTCCACCACCACGTCCACCACCACCACCACGTCCACCACCACCACCATGTCCACCACCACCACCACGTCCACCACCACCACCACGTCCACCACCACCACCACGTCCACCACCACCACCACGTCCACCACCACCACCACGTCCACCACCACCACCACGTCCACCACCACCACCACGTCCACCACCACATCCACCACCACCACCACGTCCACCACCACATCCACCATGTCCACCATGTCCACCACCACATCCACCATGTCCACCATGTCCACCACCACCTCCACCATGTCCACCACCACCTCCACCACGTCCACCACCACGTCCACCACCACGTCCACCACCACGTCCACCACCACGTCCACCACCACGTCCACCACCACGTCCACCACCACGTCCACCACCATGTCCACCACCACCACCACGTCCACCACCACCACCACGTCCACCACCACCACCACGTCCACCACCACCACCACGTCCACCACCACCACCACGTCCACCACCACCACCACGTCCACCACCACCACAACGTCCACCACCACCACCACGTCCACCACCACCACAACGTCCACCACCACCACCACGTCCACCACCACCACCACGTCCACCACCACCACCACCACGTCCACCACCACCACCACCACGTCCACCACCACCACCACGTCCACCACCACGTCCACCACCACCACCACGTCCACCACCACCACCACGTCCACCACCACCACCACGTCCACCACCACATCCACCACCACCACCACGTCCACCACCACGTCCACCACCACATCCACCATGTCCACCACCACCTCCACCACGTCCACCACCACCTCCACCACCACCACCACCACCACGTCCACCACGTCCACCACCACTACGTCCACCACGTCCACCACCACCACCACGTCCACCACCACGTCCACCACCACCTCCACCACCACGTCCACCACCACCTCCACCACCACGTCCACCACCACCTCCACCACCACCTCCACCACCACCACAATGTCCACCACCACCACAACGTCCACCACCACCACAACGTCCACCACCACCACAACGTCCACCACCACCACAACGTCCACCACCACCACAACGTCCACCACCACCACAACGTCCACCACCACCACAACGTCCACCACAACGTCCACCACCACCACAACGTCCACCACCACCACAACGTCCACCACAACGTCCATGTCCACCACCACCACAACGTCCATGTCCACCACCACCACAACGTCCATGTCCACCACCACCTCCACCACCATGTCCACCACCACCTCCACCACCATGTCCACCACCACCTCCACCACCATGTCCACAACGTCCACCACCACAACGTCCACCACCACAATGTCCACCACCACAACGTCCACCACCACAACGTCCACCACCACAACGTCCACCACCACAACGTCCACCACCACAACGTCCACCTCCACAACGTCCACCTCCACAACGTCCACCTCCACAACGTCCACCTCCACAACGTCCACCTCCACAACGTCCACCTCCACCACGTCCACCTCCACCACGTCCACCTCCACCACGTCCACCTCCACCACGTCCACCACGTCCACCTCCACCACGTCCACCACCACCACGTCCACCACCACCACCACGTCCACCACCACCACCACGTCCACCACCACCACCACGTCCACCACCACCACCACGTCCACCACCACCACCACGTCCACCACCACCACCACGTCCACCACCACCACCACGTCCACCACCACCACCACCACGTCCTCCATCACTACCACGACATCCACCACCATGTCCACCACCACCTCCACATCCTCTTCCACCACCACCAAGTCCACCTCCACCATGTCATCCTCCACCACCACCACATCCTCCACCACCACCACATCCTCCACCACCACCACATCCTCCACCACCACCACATCCTCCACCACCACCACATCCTCCACCACCACCACATCCTCCACCACCACCACAACGTCCACCACCACCACAACGTCCACCACCACCACAACGTCCACCACCACCACCACGTCCACCACCACCACCACGTCCACCACCACCACCACTACGTCCACCTCCACCACCACGTCCACCTCCACCACCACGTCCACCTCCACCACGTCCACCTCTACCACGTCCACCTCTACCACGTCCACCTCCACCACGTCCACCTCCACCACGTCCACCACCTCCACCACGTCCACCACCACCACCACGTCCACCACCACCACCACCATCACCACGACGTCCACCACCACGTCCACCACCACCACCACGTCCACCACCACCACGACCACCACCACCACCATCACCACGACGTCCACCACCACCACCACGTCCACCACCACCACCACGTCCACCACCACCACCACGTCCACCACCACCACCACGTCCACCACCACCACCACCACCACCACCACCACGTCCACCACCACCACCACGTCCACCACCACCACCACGTCCACCATCACCACCACGTCCACCACCACCACCACGTCCACCACCACCACCACGTCCACCACCACCACCACGTCCACCACCACCACCACGTCCACCACCACCACCACGTCCACCACCACCACCACGTCCACCACCACCACCACGTCCACCACCACCACCACCACGTCCACCACCACCACCACCATGTCCACCACCACCACCACCACCACCACCACATCCATCATGTCCACCACCACATCCACCACCACCTCCACCACGTCCACCACCACCTCCACCACATCCACCACCACCTCCACCACCATGTCCACCACCACCACATCCACCACCACCTCCACCACCATGTCCACCACCACCACGTCCACAGCCACCACCACCACGTCCACCACCACCACGTCCACCATCACCACCACCACGTCCACCACCACATCCGCCACCACCTCCACCACGTCCACCACCACCTCCACCACCATGTCCACCACCACCACCATGTCCACCACCACCTCCACCACCATGTCCACCACCACCTCCACCACCACCACGTCCACCACCACCACGACGTCCACCACCATGACCACCACCACCACCACATCCACCACCATCACCACCACCACGTCCAACACCACCACCATGTCCAACACCACCACCATGTCCACCACCATGTCCACCACCACCACCACCACCACCACCACGTCCAACACCACCACTACGTCCTCCACGTCCACCATCACATCCACCACGTCCACCACTACCACTACCACCATCACATCTACCACTACATCCACTATCACTACCACCACGTCCACCACTACCACCACGTCCACCACTACCACCACATCCACCACTACCACCACGTCCACCTCCACCATGTCCAACACCACCACCACCACGTCCAACACCACCACCACGTCCAACACCACCACCACGTCCAACACCACCACCACGTCCAACACCACCACCACGTCCAACACCACGTCCAACACCACCACCACGTCCAACACCACCACCACGTCCAACACCACCACCACCACGTCCAACACCACCACCACGTCCAACACCACCACCACGTCCAACACCACCACCACATCCAACACCACCACCACGTCCAACACCACCACCACGTCCAACACCACCACCACGTCCAACACCACCACCACGTCCAACACCACCACCACGTCCAACACCACCACCACGTCCAACACCACCACCACGTCCAACACCACCACCACGTCCACGTCCACCACCACCACGTCCACCACCACCACGTCCACCACCACCACGTCCACCACCACCACGTCTATCACCACCACGTCTAT